>NC_057810.1:466216847-466449433 GCF_018294505.1 Triticum aestivum | reverse complement strand
TACAGTTGTCCTCCTCCGGGTATCCGTCAGTCGCCTATTCGTCTGGGCTGACCTGCTCATCCACCTGTTCGGCCTGCTCGAAGGCAGGCTGGTCAGGGTTGTATTCCTCTTCGGCACCATCCGGATTGCTTTCCTCTTCGGGGCCGGTATTGCCGTGGCGGAGCTTGGAGCGGCGCCGACGACGCCCATGCTTTGCTTTTCTCCCTGAGGGGTTATCCTCCGTTGCCTCGTCGCCATTGGTTTCCTTCGGAGTGTCCACCATGTATAATCGTATGAGGAGGTGGCAGTCCACCGCCCTGTGAGCAGTGGCTCCTGTAATTCTCCTGCATCGTCGTCCATACCGTCGATGTCTTCGGAGTCAAAGTCAAGCACGTCGGTCATCGACCATGGCGATGATGTGGGTGGTGGGTGGGCAGCGAATTCCTTCATCGCCTGCTTCCCACTCAAGCTGGACATAGTTTGGCCCAAAGCCTCCTGAGAAAGAGAGAGACTTTAGTGAGTTTAGCATGTCGCCAAAGGGCGAGTGCTGGAAGATGTCTGTAGCAGTAAACTCCATTACCGGAGCCCAACCTAGCTCGGCTGGCTCGAGGGTGTGCGGACCAGAACCAACAACCGGATGCGAGTCCGGGGGTCCAGGGTTACAGGTTTCCGCAGAGGCGGGACCTGTTTTCGGTTCCACCGCCGATGAGTGTGCGGCCTGTGGGGCGGGGTCCACCCGTCCGTCCTTAGGCAACGCGACCTGCTCTGGATTTAGATCCGGGGCTACTACCGGGGTGATATCTCGAGCATCGTCCGACATCAGGTCTAAGCCGTGCCCATCGTAACTGTTCGGTGCTCCTGGCGCAGGCCCAAATGCGTTGAAGATCAAGTCTCCGCGAATATCCGCCGTGTAGTTCAAGTTTTCGAACCTGATCTGGTGGCCAGGGGCGTAGCTGTCGACCTCCTCCAGATGGCCAAGCGAATTGGCCCGCAGTGCAAAGCCACCGAACACGAAGATCTGTCCGGGGAGAAAAATCTCCCCCTGGACCGCGTTGTTGACGATTGAAGGCGCCATCAAGCCTTGCAGCGGCGACACGGAGGAACTCTCAATGAAAGCACCAATGTCAGTGTCAAAACCGGTGGATCTCGGGTAGGGGGTCCCGATCTGTGCGTCTAGGCTGATGGTAACAGGAAGCAAGGGACACAATGTTTACCCAGGTTCGGGCCCTCTCGATGGAGGTAAAACCCTACTTCCTGCTTAATTAATATTGATGATGTGAGTAGTACAAGAGTAGATCTACCACGAGACCGTAGAGGCTAAACCCTAAGAGCTAACCTATGATGGTATGATTGTAATTGTGATCGGTCTTCTAAGGACCAACCTCTCCGGTTTATATAGACACCGGAGAGGGCTAGGGTTTACATGGAGTCGGTTACAAGGAAGGAAACACAATATCTGGATCGCTAAGCTTGTCTTCCACGCAAAGGAGAGTCCCATCCAGACACGGAACAGAGTCTTGAGTCTTGTATCTTCACGCTTCAATAGTCCGGACGATGCATATAGTCCGGCTGTCCGGATACCCCCTAATCCAGGAGTCCCTCGGAGGCCACCCACCGGCCTTGAGGGTTGGATCCGGACATATTGGAGGATCTGGGGTGTTTGGGGTTAGGTCTCGGGTGTTAGAACTCGACGTGCGAGAAGGCGCGAGGGAGGTGGAAAAGAGGCAAGGCCTCGACCCCTTTATAAAGAGGGTGAATATCAAGAGTCCTCAGCGCGACCGCTTGAGGCTTATCTAAAAACACACGGAGTTATACCAACGGTCGTCGTGGGGTCACGCACGCCCATATTGATGGAAAATCCCGTAATAAGGGGAGCACGATCTCTGCTTTGACAAGATGAGCCAATAAAACCGCCTCGCAACGCGAGTCGAGGTGGGTGTAACACCCACGATGCGGCTATATCTCCCACGTGTCGAAGCACGACTTAGAGGCATAACCGCATGGTGGTTTTGTCGCAAGAAGGGTCATCTTCACACAATCCCATGTAATGAACAAGAATGGGATAAAGAGAGTTGGCTTACAATCGCCACTTCACACAATACATAATTTAAGTTCATACATCATTCAAAGTACACTCATAGACCGACTACGGTCAAGTTCAAATGAAAAGAAGACAACCCCAAATGCTAGATCCCCGATCGCCCCGACTGGGCTCCTCTACTGATCATCTGGAAATGATACATAGTAACGACGAAGGGCCTCATCAAATTCCCACTTCAACTCAGTTGCGCCATCTGCGCCAGTATCCTCGGCACCTGCATCTGTTTTGGTAGAATCTGTGTGTCACAAGGACTCAGCAATCTCACACCCACGGGATCAAGACTATTTAAGCTCATAGGTAGGCAAAGGTGTGATATGGTGGAGCTGCGGCAAGCACTAAGCATATATGGTGGCTAACATACGCAAGTGAGAGCGAGAAGAGAAGCAACACGGTGGTCGAGAAGCTAAAAGTGATCAAGAAGTGATCCTGAAGCTACTTACGTCAAGCATAACACAAACCGTGTTCACTTCCCGGACTCCGCCGAGAAGAGACCATCACGGCTACACACGCGGTTGATGCATTTTAATGAAGTCAAGTGTCAAGTTATCTACAACCGGACATTAACAAATTCCCATCTGCCTCATAACCGCGGGCACGGCTTTTGAAAGATTATATACCCTGCAGGGGTGTCCCAACTCAGCCCATCACAAGCTCTCACGGTCAACGAAGGATATACCTTCTCCCGGGAAGACCCGATCAGTCTCGGAATCCCGGTTCGCAAAACATTTCGACAATGGTAAAACAAGACCAGCAAAGCCGCCCGATGTGCCGACAAATCCTGATAGGAGTCGCACGTATCTCGTTCTCAGGGCACACCAGATAGGTCAGCCTACGAGTAAAACCAGCCCTCGAGTTGCCCCGAGGTGGCCCCGCAGTCTGCCCGTTTCGGACCAACACTCGAAGGAGCATTGGCCTGGGGGGGTTAAAATAAAGATGACCCTCAGGCTCACGAAAACCCCAGGAAAAAAGGCTTAGGTGGCAAATGGTAAAACCAAGTTTGGGCCTTGCTGGAGGAGTTTTATTCAAAGCAAACTGTTAACGGGGTCCCATAAATCAGCCAACCTTGTAAGGAACGCAAAATCAAGGAAAAATAACACTAGTATGACGGAAACTAGGGCGGCAAGAGTGGAACAAGTCACCAGGCATAAGGCCGAGCCTTCCACCCTTTACCAAGTATATAAGGTGCATTAATTTAAACAGGAGATATAGTGATATCCCAAAATATCCATGTTCCGACCAGGAACCAACTTCATCTTCACCTGCAACTAACAATGCTATAAGAGGGGCTGAGCAAAAGCGGTGACATAGCCAAACAACGGTTGCTAGGACAGGTTGGTTAGAGGTTTGACATGGCAATAGGTAGGCATGGTAAACAATGGCAAGTAGAGCTAACATAGCGATAGAGTGAGTACTAGCAAGCAGAGATAGAAGTGATATCGAAGGTATGATCATCTTGCCTGCAAGGTTCTCAGAGTTGTCGAAGGCTTGATCCTCGTTAGCGTACTCAACAGGTTCCTCGTGCACGTACTCATCTCCCGGCTCTACCCAAAGCAAGAACACAAGCAAAGGAACCACAATAAATCACGGTGCAATGCACAAGCAACATGATGCAATACATGTCATGATATGCGAGATGTGATATGCAGTGCGTATGCGTGCTTCGGGAGGAAAAAGGATGAACAAGGAATCAACTTGGCAAACCAAGTATGCCACTGGAAAGATGAGATGATTTCGGTTGAAATCGATATAGAGATCACCAGGAACGGATGCACGGTTTGCAAATGGCAAGCAAGACAAGTATGGCACAAAGCTGCGATTAACATCACGATGCTACTTAGCATGCAACAAGAAATTATGCTACAGCACCCCAACATGAAAACGAAGCATATGGCAGTGATCTACAGGAGATGCTTTACAAAAGAGGAACACTGAGCTATGGCTAAATTACATCATAACAGGTTCAAACAAGCATGGAGAAAGTGCAAAAAAATATCAGGTTGGACATGGCATAAACAGCATCACGAAGCAATGTTCAGAGCAAGTTATCAACATGCTACAGGAACTTACAATAGCAAAACAAGACATGGCATGAATCTACTCAAAGCATAGATCAAAAGTCCCTTACCGACCATAAGCCAAAAAGGATCAGAAAATATGATGGCACCCATGTGAACATAGCAAGTTTTTATTAACAGTTCCAGACTTGGTGAAGTTTCAGGACATGGCAAAAATAGATTCATGTTGGCATGTTAACATGCTTATTTAACTCAAAATAAAACATATCATGGCAGGAGCTTAATTCCAGAAGCAAGTAGGCATGATGAAGAACATGTTCATGTGCAAAACTACCTCATAGCATAATTGCATAAATATACACATGAAAGACAAAACAGCAACATGATGTAAAATGACATGTTCATGAACTTGCTCAAATGCAGAAACTAATGCCACCACTGGATTGGTGGGATTTTTCTACCCCAAAAACATATATAATATGTTGGGGTTGCTGTAGAAAAATCATCACGAGTGCAATAAGTTAAAACCTGCCCTAAATGGAAACCTCAGCATATGCCAAATCTGGCATGTTCCGAATTGGAATAAAACAGAAGTCATGCGGGGAAAACTAGGTGCACCCAAGATGTACCGAGCCGTTAGACTGACTGGTAGGGCCGTGGTCCACGTGGCTGGGTGTGTGGATGACAGTGGGACCAAGGCATCATAGTCACAGTGAAAATAAAAGCCACCACAAAAAAAAAGTGGAACCTGGGACTCAAACCCAAGTCTCCTAGGTAGGAAAGAGGCAGGCTAACCAGTGCGCTAGAGGGAGGTGTGTGTACCCAGAGAGGCGCCTGGCTCCTTTTGAACCAGGGCCAGAAGGCCGAGCCTTTGGTGTCTGCAACACAGAAATCACCGGCGCCTGCGTTGACGAGCGAGAAGGCGACGGCTTGCGATGCAGAGCAGCAGCGTGCCTGCGGGAAGTGCAAGGGAGTGCGGTTGTAGGGGTGCGCGAGAAAACGCTCGAGCACGAGCTCGCGGAACGCAAGCGGCGTGTGCACGTGCAGCAGCAAAACATGCGCAACTAAAACGACAGAGATCGACAGAGCACCGAGAGCACAGGAAAGATTGAATCGAAGCAGCGCCTATGGTGATCTATTGACGACAGGAAGGAGCAGGGAGGAAGTTGGGAATACCTCCTTACCCAAGGACAAGTATACGGCGACGGAGTCGAGCCTGCGGCGATGCAGACGAGCTCTGAACCCGGCGAGGCTGTTGTCCGGGAAGAAGAGGAAGAAGACCAGTTGGAGAAGTTATTCCAGAGGCTATAGAGGTACGTGCGATGAGGTAGGATGAGAAGGGGAACTTGACGGTCTTCTCTGCGGCGTCCGAGGTGGTGGGAGGCGCGACGAGCGTCTATCCCGAGCCGAAGCTCGAGCTCAGCCAAAGCATAGTGGGCAGGGCGACGGCGTGGGCGTGTAGAGACTTACTTGGCGGCGGCGAGGGAAGGAGAGGAAGGGGATCGGTTGAGGGGAGACCCTAGGGCACCGGGGACAACTTTATAGGGGTCTAGGGACGAGCTCCGGCCGTCAAATCATCTGGCGTGCCGACGTGTCTCCTCTGGATGTCCTGCCGTACAGGAGGACGATGCAACTGACGCTTGCAGGCTAAAGGGCTGCGGGAGGGCTGCTGGGCCGCGGATGGACTGATTGCTACTGGGCTACGCTGCTGCTGGTGCTCTCTCTCTTCCTCTGACTCTTTCCCATTCCTTCGAACAGAAATAAAAGAGCGAAAAGCACAGAAGGATTGGGGGGGGTTTCTGAGAGATATGAAAATATCCTCAGGATTCTGGAATTATTCTCAATTTGATAAAATTGAGTTGGGTATTTTTTTAGAGGTAGAAAAATACAACAAGTTTGAATATAGTTCAAGCTTGGAGCATTTTTGAACCTAACCAACACAACTTCAAATGAGCTGTAATTTGGCAGAGAGGCTAGGTACATAGTGTTAGAACATTGGGGAAAAGAAGAACATTTATGGTGGAGGCAAAATGGCACTCGCAAAGAATGGGAGGAAAAGGGAAGGAAGGAGAAGTGATGGTGCAATGGTTTGAAAGGGGGACAAGGGTCATGCCCATGATGCTCATGGAAACAACATGAATGACAAAATGCAACATGAGATGGCATGAGATGAAAATGCACTATATGATGATGACATATGATGGCTAAAAGGAATATGACAAGAAGCACAAATGCAATATGGTAAGGAGAGCATGACAATGAAAAGAATAAACCACATAACCAAACAAGATGAGGCCAAACATGATAAAACCCACAAGAATTGGATGAAGGTCAAGTTGATATATTGCCAAATTGGGACATGTTACATCTTGGGTGTTACAACACTCCACCACTACAAGAGGATCTCGTCCCGAGATCTAGGACTGAAAGGGCGGGCGGTGTGCGACCACGCCGCCCGTGCCCCGCAGCATTGTGCGTTGCGCGGGCTGCCTGGGGCGTGTGGTTCAGGTCTTCTTGGGTAGGCGGCATGGCCCGGGCTGTCCAGGCTGCCCAGCGGTCGGTGTTGGTCATCTGATCGCCAGACATTGGACTCGCGGAGCGATGGCGGGCTAACCGGCGGAAGGAAAGCTTCGGCTCACCCGTACCTGGCACGCCAAATGTCGGATTTAGGGTTCCGACAAAACCCTTGAGGTTCGAACACTAGGGTGCGCACGAAGATTTCCCCCTACTGAATCTCGCTCTCAGCCTCGCCGCAATCTCTAAGCTAAGCTCGATGAACTCACAACACAAGAGACACAAGATTTATACTGGTTCGGGCCACCGTTGTGGTGCAATACCCTACTCTAGTGTGGTGCTGGTGGATTACCTCTTGGGTTGGTGATGAACAGTACAAGGGAAGAACAGCCTCCTAAGGAGAGGTGTTCTTGAGCTGGGGTGGTCTTCTACTTGTTCTGGTTTCGGTCGCCTTCTACTGTGGTGGCTAGTCGTATTTATAGAGGCCCTGGTCCTCTCCCCAAATATTGAGCGGGAAGGGATCCAACAACGGCCAATTTGAAAGGGGACATCTAGTACAAGCTATCCTGACTAAAGGTGGTCTTCGCGTGTCAAAGGCGCTGGTGGTGATGCCGTCTTGGGCTCCACGATGACCTCCACCCTGCCGTCCTGCTGGTCTTGGTCTTGTTGCACCGATATGGAAACCTTTGCCTGATGCTTCGGTACTCTGCGCCTGCGCTTGCCCCCTTAGCACCAAAGGGGAAACGAGGACACTGCATGTGTTGGCGCCCGCCTGGCCTTGGTCGTCATGACTTGCGTCACGGGAACCTCACGAGGTACCCCTTGCCTTGATCTCTCTGCCCCCTCGCGATCCTTCTTGGGGAGGCCGCTCCTGAGGAGGCCTTGTGTCATCCGCCTCGCGAGGCTCGGCCCCTCGCGAGGGTCTTGAGTGTTGGTTGACGAAGACGGGCCGTACTGGGCCACTGGTGGAGCCACGCCATGGGCCGCAGGCAGGCAAGTCTGGGGACCCTCGTTCCCAGAACACTGAGAGCGGCGAGGGTGGGCTCGAGATCAGGAGGCGGCGGTCCTGGGCGGGCTCGGGGGCGGTGAGGTCGAGGGCGGCGGCGGTGAGGTCGAGGGAGGCGACGGTGAGGTCGAGGGCGGCCCAAGAGGCGGGAGTGGTGAGGCTGGGCAGCCTCGGGCGGCGACGGTGAGGATGAGGGCGGCGTCAACGCCGGCAGGAGATGGCGGCGAAGTTGAGGTGACGGCGAATTGGGGAGACGGCAGCGAAGTGGGGCGAGGGATTTGGGGGAGAAGTGGTGGCCGGGGGGAAACCATTTTTTGGTTAAGTCAAACATAACGGTAGCACGTTATGGAAAACGCGCTATAGCTAAGTTAGCTATAGCGCGTTTTAGCAAACGCGCTACTGCTATGCCTTCATCATTTTTTTCCTTTTTTCATTTATTTTTCTTTACATTTTATATTTTTCCTTTCTCCTTTTTCTATTTCGTTCGTTTTCATTTACTTTTCTATTTGTTTTTCATTTTATTTTATTTTCATTAGCAGTAGCGCTTTACACATAAACGCGCTGCTATAAGAATATTAGCGGTAGCGCGATTTTTGGAAGATCGCTACTACTATGTGTATCCCATCGGCTTAGTGGTTGGAATTTTAGTAGTAGCGAGTTTTCAACAAGACACGCTACTGTTATATATGCATCTGCAACGCGCTTATTTTTCATGCATTACTGCTGTCTAGCAGTAGCGAGCTTTTTTGACAAGCGCTACTGTTAAAGTTCTGTGTATAACGTTTTCCCTAGTAGTGAAGAATAACCTTTCTTGAACTGTCTTGGAAGTGGTCTCGGTTCAGTATTATTTTGCTATGCTGCAATGGTGCCCAGTTTTTGTAATCTGCTTCTTCGTTGCGCTTTATGATCACTGGTGGCGAACTTCGATGCCTAGTGGATGTAATATACCATAAATCCTTTGTTGTATATGTAGGTTTATTCTTAGTTACTATGCCGTAATTTCTTTATTGTATAGAGTAGGTTTGTTCTTAATTCCTACTAGTTACTGCCGTCATTCGCTATCTGGAAAAAAAGATGTAGTCGACATGGCCGAAACCTTTGCCTCTAACGGGCCTGGTTTTTAGCAGGCCACAATTGGGCCGGCCTGCATCTTTCTTGGGCCCGAATGATTGGGGCCTTCACACTTTGCGCCAGGCCCACAACTTACACCAGCCTATATTTTAGTTGGGCCTTTTGTGGACCCAACGCTTAGTTTGGCCCATTAATAGGCTGAATATTCTACTTGCCTGTTACGGTCCAGATGAAACCATAGGCCTTTAGCAGGCCAAAATGCATGTTGGGCCTCAATTTTCACTAGTTGTCGATGGGCCTTCAGCAGGTTGAAATGTCGACCGGGCCTTTTTAGGCCCAATTATATCACGGGCCGTTACCAGGCCAAAACATATCTCGGGCCTTAGTTGGCCCACTGATATCATGGGCCTTTAAGAGGCTGAAAGCTTAGTACATGCATCAATGGGCCGAATTATACAACAGGCCTTTAACAGGCCCAAAGTCACGTTGGGCTTAACTATTGCAACCTTTATCACGGGCCGTTAGTGGGCCCGATGTCCCGTCGGACCATATATGGCCCATGGGCAGCATGAGCCATTCCCAGGCCGAAAGTCACACCGGGCTGAAATGGGCCCATGTCTACATCGAACCTCTAACAGGACGAAAATCATTGGGCTGTAATTGAGCCCAAATATTCGGCGAACAATTAACGGGCCAGATCTGGCTTCGGGCCGTAAATGGGCCTTTATTAAGCAGGCCGTTATTGGGCTGGCCCACTAGTACCTGAGTAAGTACTACGAGCCTTTGATTGGGCCGGCCTTTTTAACCTATATGGGCCTCTATTGGGCCCAGCCACGTGTCGACGTATCATAGGCATGTCTCCCCCAATGGATGGGCGACATCTTGCCCACTGACGAGCTCAGAGGTGTTCCCTCCGGCCAATCATCATTTTACATGTGGAAATTTCCCATTGGTCCCAGCTATTAACGGGTTATCGGATCCAAAACCGGACCCGATAGCTTAACGACGTTCCGTTACGGTGGATGCCACGTGTCGGTCACCCTTGACGAAAGCACTTCTGTGACGCGCGATTTATCATCATGGAAGTGGGCACTTCCATAATGAGAATTTTGGTAATGTCATGGAACACTTCTACGACAGCACATGTATGACTATCTTGATCCTGTCATAAAATCGTCATGGATGTACATGTAACGCCCCGGACACACCCGCCGGTGGTCGTTACTCCTGGCAGGATCTAGACTGGCCCCACAGATCAATACTAGTCTTTTCTGCGCACTTTGTCCTCACTCATGCGCACCCGGGAGCAACTTCCCGGTCGGTCACCCATCCTGAAACTACTCCAAGCTGAGCACGCTTAACTTTGGAGTTCTGTCCGAATGGGATCCCGGAAAAGAAGGAATTCCTTATTGATATGAGTAGTCTATCATCCCTAATAAGCCAGGCTATTACATACACCCCCACTCAGAGGAACCAACGTCCTCGTCGGGCCACAGGAACGTTCCCTCTTGGCACAACCGCCTGTGCATCCAGTCCGGTACATGTGTCATGCCGTGTGCCACGACGGGTCACAAACGTCATGAACAACATGACCGCGCACCTGTCCGCAACCATCCGTGTAACCGCGAGGGTCGGCTCTGATACCAACTTGTAACGCACCGGACACACCCGCCGGTGGTCGTTACTCCTGGCGGGATCTAGACTGGCCCCACAGATCAATACTAGTCTTTTCTGCGCACTTTGTCCTCACTCGTGCGCACCCGGGAGCAACTTCCCGGTCGGTCACCCATCCTGAAACTACTCCAAGCTGAGCACGCTTAACTTTGGAGTTCTGTCCGAATGGGATCCCGGAAAAGAAGGAATTCCTTATTGATATGAGTAGTCTATCATCCCTAATAAGCCAGGCTATTACAGTACATGCATGACAAAAAACGCGACCTACTGTGACAAACACGTATCATCACGGAAGTGTATTTTTTTTGTAGTGATGGCCTAGATAGGTCACTTCTAGAAACCAAAATTCACATTTAGAGAATTTGGCATAAAGGCGATGCTCTGGAAGTTTCATCAATACTAGCCTTAGATGCTCAGCATGTTCTTCCTCATTCTTGGAGTAGATGAGTATATCATCGAGGTAAACCACAATGAACTTATCCAAATACCCCATGAAGATCGAGTTCATTAACCGAGAGAAAGTGGCTGGGGCATTGGTTAAACCGAAGGACATTACAGTGTACTCGTATTGGCCATAACGAGTAACAATGGCCGTTTTGGGAGCCCCATTCTTGATTTTGATTTGATGGTAGCCCAACCTCAAATCAATCTTAGAAAAGACTAAGGATCCAGTGAGCTGATCATATAGGTCGTTGATCCTGGGGAGCGGATACTTTTTCTCTATAGTGACCAGGTTGATGGGTCGATAATCTACAACCATCCGATCTGTACCATCCTTCTTCTTGACGAAGAGGTCGGGACAAGCCCATGGAGAAGAACTAGGACGGATGAAACCCTTTTTCGAGGACTCATCGAGTTGTTTCTTGAGTTCAGCTAGTTCTAGCGGTGCCATCTTATAGGGTCTCCTAGAAATTGGGACAGTTCCTAGGATAAGATCTATCACGAACTCGACATCCCTGTCAGGTGGAACACTTGGCAGTTCTTCTGGAAAGACATCCGGAAAGTCACGGACTACCGGAACATCTTCAAGGTCTGGCAAAGGACTGGCATTATGAGAGTAGAGCTGTCGCTTAGCTACTCGGGTCAAGACATTGACTACCTTGCCCGATGGATGTGTAAGTTGAACAGTCCTAGAGAAACAATCAATCTTAGCATGATGGGCTGACATCCAGTCCATACCCAAGATGATATTAATGTATGAGGATTTGAGAGCTATCAAAGATGCAAGGAAAACAAGTCTATTGACATGAGTTTCATTCCCATGGCTTACTTGAAGTTTGCCATCTAGAACCAGGAGTAGAAATTTCCATGGTAGAGGGCATGTCACAAAATGCGGTGTTATGCAAACGAGCATAGCTCTCGGATATAAATGAGTGAGATGCTCCAGTATCAAAAAGAACAGATGCCGGATGACAATTAACAAGGAGCATACCAAGAACGACGTTGGGATCATCCTGAGCCTCTTCAGCTGAGACAAAGTTCAAATGGCCACGTGCAGCAGTGGTTGGCTTGGCGTAGTACACCTTCCCTGCTGGCTTGCCATGGCTAACAACCTTTTCAGACTGGTTGGGGTTGGTGTTGTTCTGGGGACACTCTCGCATGTAGTGACCCGGTTCTCCACACTTGAAGCATGTCACAGTGCTGGTGCGCGGGGGAGCATTGGCGGTTGATCCACCATAAGACTTGTGCGGTGCATACTGCTGGGTTGGACGAGGCACCTGATAGGATGGCCTTGGTGTGAACCTGGGTGGCAGAGCTGTCTTAGGCACCCATACCCTGCGCTTTTGAGAGCCAGAACTGGATGAGGAACCAGTGTCATGGGCGTGCTTACATGTAGCTTTCAAGTCAGTCTGACCTGTCTCAGCACTGATAGCCTTGTTCACTAGCTTCTGGAAGGAAGTGCATTCATGCAGTCGGAGATCACGGCGAAGCTCGGGGCTGAGTCCCTTGCAGAACCTTGCCTGCTTCTTGGCATCTGTGGACACTTCTTCAGTTGCATAACGTGCTAGGTTTCCAAACTCTCTGCTGTATGCATCCACGGTGAGTCTACCCTGGGTGAAATTGCAGAACTCCTCCCGCTTACAATCCATAAGACCTTCCGGGATGTGATGCTTACAGAAAGCCTCGCTGAACTCTGCCCAAGTGTTAACCTAGCTAGCTGGGCACATGGCCTCATAGTTCTCCCACCAAAGGCTGGCGGGGCCTTCAAGATGATAAGCAGCGTAAGTGACCTTGTCAGCTTCGGCTACGTGTGCATAGCGTAGCTTGTGGGTGATGCTGCAGAGCCAATCATCCGCATCGAGAGGCTCAACGGAATGACGGAAGGTGGGTGGGTGCAACTTGATGAAGTCACTGAGAGACACCAAGTCGTTCCTCTGGTGTTGTGCTATGTTCTGCTCAATGCGTTCCAGCAAATGGTTGGTCTCACATTTGTTCCTTTCGGCCTCCAGCTTGACCTCAGCCAAGGAAGGAGGATGAGGCAGATTTGCATTCCTAGCCCCACTGCCTTCAGCCTACTCCGGCGCAGCAGGGTTGTCTCGGGTGTTGACCATCCTAGGAAAACAAAACAACGGTTTAGACAAGGATGACAAAATTCTGACATGGAAGTGCATAATGTAATGGATGACTCGGAATGCAAGATGTTCATCCGTACGACATGGTAATACGGAAACTGTCACATATATACCATCGGTCATACACACCATACATGGTTTAGTACAAGACCAAACTGAAGTACAACTGCGGTGAAAGGAAGATTACATCTCATCGGAGGCATTCCAAGCTCCTATACATTGTTTTTCTACACCTTCAGAATTTAGTACACACTAAGTCATATCCCACAAGACGCGCAGGACTATGGAGAAACAACTACTACATACTACTAGTGTCGTGATCCAGCTCAGTTTTCTCCATCTCCGTAGTAGTCCTCATAGATATTACCCGCATAGCCTGGAAGCGGAACATGCGGATCCGGAAACTCACGATCACGTCGGCCTGTGGACCATATGGACTCGGATGAGGCCTCGGCCCCATGAAGGGTGGAAGACGGTGCCCATGTGGAGGCTTGATACCTCCAACATCTGGATAATCCATGCGAGCTCGCAGACGTGTGTGAACAATGTAGAAATCCCGCATATCAAGGTAACCGATCTGCACGGCAGGTGCGAGCCGTGTCAGGGTAGCCCGGTGATCCGCGCGGGTGTTGTACAGCTCCATGCGTAAGGCATCGTTCTCTCGGTCTCTCTCCTCCAACATCTCAGTGGTGGTGCGAAGACGTGGCTCCTCATAAGAAGCATCGGCATAAAGCCCAGTGTAACAGCCCTCCTGGCCAGTGTATGCCGTTGGCAGATAGCGGAACTCGGTGTCCTGAAGTGATGCATACCCGGCTAGAATTATGGAGATCATAGAGTAAGCAGCAACCTGCACGGACATCTCCATGGTAATACCAAGCCCGTAGGACCAATGTAGAGGCTCGGTAGCTCCGGGATAAGAAGGAAAGATCCTCATGGTGCAGATATACAGACTCCGATTAAATTCACGAAACTGCTCTCTTTGACGGTATATTCCGGATACCATCTATAGCCTGTCTCAGTCATCATTCGGACTAACATGGCTGTGTGCCCGGACACGTCAATGCACTGGGTCAGTCATATCACCTGGTGAGTAGTGCGATAAGACATCTGAAACACCAAATAATGCAAAGGCATTAGAATTTCTAGCAGAAATTGGACAACATAACAGTTGTAAATGCTCAAAAAGGATTTTGAGACACTTTGCAAAAGATTGCATAGACACTCAACAACATCATATCAAGGTTCTGGGTCCAACTAACAACATACTGAAGTAGTAGAACTGAATTCGGGCTTGTAACCAACAATCCTATAAGTTACTACGGATTAGTAACATGTGAACCTGATAGAGAGAAGAGATCCTAGTCCATAACCCCCGTGGAAAGAATGGACTGACTCGGATTAGAATGTCATGAGGTAAAGGAGTAAAAAGAGCCTTACGTTCCATCCCACAATCAATTCCTCTACATATAAATAAAGCATTTCTAGACTCGACATCGACCAGTTTGGCTTGAAGAACCTACAAGCAGTCCGGCTCTGATGCCAACGCTGTCAGGACCCCGATCCTATGCCACACCGATCTAGCATGTAACACCTCATATCACTTTGCGGCCTCACACACGATATTCCCACGGGTGTCACCTTACTAGGCCCGGGACCGTTTGCGCCTTTTGGCTCACGTATATGATAGTGTCGCTAGCATCCATATGACAAAGAACCCGGGCTGACATGGCTAGTCGTGAACCCAAAGTGGCGCTAACTTACAGGGACAAGCATACATGACCCAGCAACGAACGTGTCGATGACAGCGAATGAATCCCAAGTCGTAGCAAGCTACAAGGACTTAAAGGATCACCGCGTGACATTTCCCCGAAGGGACAGACATAGGAACGAAGAAGGACACATGCTGGCCAGCCTAAGTGTTCCGGAGTAGTAGCAAGCTACCATGTCTCAGTGGAAGCACTAGGAGACATTTCTCGATAAGAGAGGCTACCAAGGATAAAAAACTAGTTAGTCAGATCCCACACATACCAAGCATTTCAAACATACACACAATATGCTCGATATGTGCAAATACAACATGGCATCACAGCAAAACTCTACAACTCAAGTACTTTATTTGAAAGTCTCCAGAGAGCCATACATATCATTCATACATATAGGGGTCTCACGACCCATCATTCAAGTCATACAAGCATACAAGCCACAAGCGGAAGCAACATGTCTGGGTACAGACATCTAGAAAGTAAAAGGCTTGAGGAAGCCTATCTATCCTACAAGGGTCCTCCATGTGCTCAAGATCACCACCTAGGCCTCAGGCTACTCGTCGACATCAAGGTCTATGTAAACCCATCAGAAGGGGTGGCAGTATCTTCTGTAATTGTAATTAAGCAAACATGAGTACAAAGGTACTCAACAAGACTTACATCAGATCCTACATACATGCACATTATCAATAAAGGGATGGTGGGGTTATTGCAGCAAGCCAACGTTGACTCTTGGCTAACTATCTTACGAGACTCCAACTTGTAATTGTTTTCTGCACTCGAGTCCACTACACACCACAACAATACACTACCGAGGATCCACTCCCGTCATCCTACGGAAGGTCCATTGAAAGGATCGAGAAGATGTGTCTAGAGGGGCTGAATAGACCATCAACACACAAAGTTGGCAGTTTTAAGTTTTTCAAGTTGAGGTGAAGTTTAAGCACAAGTTTAACCATTCACAATACATATCAAGCAAGCATGCAAAGAGTATATGGGCAGCGGAAAGTAAAGCATGCAACTTGCAAGAAAGTAAAGGGATGGGATTGGAGTGTGCAAACGCAATTGGAGACACAGATGTTTTTGGCGTGGTTCCTATAGGTGGTGCCATCATACATCCACGTTGATGCAGACTTCAACCCATGAAGTGTAATGGTTGCGCGAGTCCACGGAGGTCTCCACCCATGGAGGGTCCACGAAGAAGCAACCTTGTCTATCCCACCATGGTCATCGCCCATGAAGGACTTGCCTCACTAGGGTAGATCTTTACGAAGTAGGCGATCTCCTTGCCCTTACAAACTGCTTGGTTCAACTCCACAATCTTGTCAGAGGCTCCCAACTGACACCTAACCAATCTAGGAGACACCACTCTCCAAAAGGTAATAGATGGTGTGTTGTTGATGAACTCCTTGCTCATGTGCTTCAAATGATAGTCTCCCCAACACTCAACTCTCTCTCATAGGATTGGATTTGGTGGAAAGATGATTTGAGTGGAAAGCAACTTGGGGAAGGCTAGATACCAAGATTCATATGGTTGGATTGGAGGGCTATATAGCCTCCACACAAAATGAATGCTAGAAATGTAGGCACGTTCTGATGGCTTCCCTCACGAATGAGGAGAGGGTGGAGGGGTATATATAGCATCCACACAAAATCTATCTGTTACACACAATTCACCAAACTCGGTGGGACCGAATCAGAAAACTCGGTCGGACCGATTTAGTTCATAATGTGACCGTTAGGCATTTCGGTGGGACCGATATGATCAACTCGGTGGAACCGATGTGCCAGGGTTAGGGTAAAACGTCATCTTGGTTTGACCGAGATTACACAACTCGGTGGGACCGATTTGGTAATAAGCAAAACAGAGAGTTGGTCAAGCAAACTCGGTGTGACCGATTACATATTCTCATCGGTTAGACCGAAAATATTGCAATAAACAACAAGGAGTTTGCAAGCCAATCTCGGTGAGACCAAGATCCCATCGGTTAGACCGAAGTGACTAGGGTTTCTGGCAGTGGCTATGTCAAATGAACTCGGTGGCACCGGATAGATCAAATCGGTGGGGCGATTTTGACTTTTGGTTTGGGACATATGTGGAAGTGAGAAAGTAGTTGAGGGCTTCAGATCATATCACTAAGCACTTTGAGCAAGCAAGTCATTAAGCAACACCTCATCCTCTTTTAATAGTATTGGATTTCCTATGGATCAATGTGATCTTGGATCACTGAAATAGAAAGTGTAGAGTCCCGAGCTTTAGAGCTTGAGCCAGTCCTTTGTCCTTAGCATCTTGAAGGGGTTCCACATCCTTTTGTCCATGCCACTCCACTTTCGGACTTATCTGAAATACACTACATAAATGTATTAGTCCAACAAGAGATATGTTGACATTAATTACCAAAATCACCCAGGGAGCACTTGTGCTTTCAATCTCCCCCTTTTAGGTAATTGATGACAACATACATCAAAGCTTTAGATAAAGATATAGAGAAAGGCAAGTAAAGCTTTGGAAGGACATGTAACATGCATAGGCTCCCCCTACATGTATGCAATCATGTAAATATGGAACATAAGATCATGTGAGTGCATAATCATGATAGAGCAAGCAATGAGTTACATGTATCTTGGCTATATGCATCAGAGTAAATGGTGTGAATCTGAGAAAGTACCTTCATGCTCATGAGTACTTGCAGACAATATGTACATCAGCAAGAGATCCTCATGTGCATGAGTGAGATGCATATAGTTACCTTGTGGTCTTGAGCTAGCTTTTGAAGAGATGAACCTGAGTAAACAAGGTTAGACAACACAGAAGCATCTACTAAACAGAGCAAGCAGCAAACCGCAAAAGCACCAAGATTGGGATGACATGTAGAGTGAGCAGTAGGTACTCTATTTGAGTGTAGACATGTCCTCAAATGTAAAGATATGCAATGAGATCGAAGATTTCCTTCCCTTAAATGTCTTGCTCCCCCTGAATCTTATATGGGATATTGGGAGAAGATAGGGAATAGAAAATCAGAGCAAAGCAAACACAAAAACAACATGAACATGTCTTTCCTCTCTAAAGACATGTAACTTCTCTTCTCTTTGAATACCAAGCAACTGGGGTCTCTCTTTGATGCAAACTCTCTCTCCCCCTTTGACATCAGTTTCCAAGAAGGGTCTTCTCTGGAGTGTGAGTCAAAATTGGATTGGTCCTTGAGTCACATGGCAAAGTAGGAGGGAAAAATAAGGTGTTGGTAGAGGAAAAGAATCATTGAGTGAAGCTGGAACAAAATGTGCAGGATGCAAATGACAAAGTGTTTTGTCAGCATTGAGATCTGCTACACCGAGTTGTTTTCTTCGGTGGCACCGAAGAGTTTTGATTTGGCCGAAGGGGCAAGTCGGTGTGTCTGAGTTCATCACAGAGAAAAGGCACTAGTCAGCTCAGCTCACTAAGCAACTAAGATCTCAGAAGGATTTTCAAGGAATTAAATAAAGGATTTGCAATGAATTGGATGTAGAGAAATGCAGAACAGAAATAAAAGAGAAGAAATCCAGATGGAGTTTTTTTTGAAAGGGGAAACAAATATGCATGGGACAAATGCAAGAACAAGGAGAAACACTAGAGAACTTTATCTAGAATTGGTTGGTGACAAAGTCACCTATGTTAGAGTATATTGACGTAGGAGTCAAGTGAGGAAACTTGATCATAGGTCATACTCATCGTTTAAGTTTAAAATGGGGTTGCCATTTTTCATTTAAGCATTTTGATTTGTTCACATCTTGTTGAGCTGCTTTGACCCATGTCTTGGGGTAAAGCTTCTCTAAGATGGAATAACATACCTCGGGTGGTGGTGTTGATCTTGATCATGTAGTTGAACTTGTGTTGGATGCTCAATGTTGATGTAGTTCATTTGGAGCACCACTTGTAATTGGAGTTCATCTACCTACATAAGTTAGTTTTGCAAGGAATAGCACTTGTGTATCCAAAATGACAATCATGAACTTTGATATTGGAATTTTGTCAAAGGATATATTTGAGGGGTTTTATGCTTCCTTGTCTTCAACCATCGTAATGTAGAGACTTGGTGATGTAGAGATTGCTGAAGATGTGAGTGAGTTGCAATCTCGTAGATTTAGATTCATCCAAGTACCTACAAGGGTTAGATGACATGCAAGGGTGCAAATATATCCAAGATATGTGATTATCATCATAAGAGAAATATCAAGGATTAGTCATAGGCTCATGTCTTGCATGTATCCAAATAGAGTTCCTACTCCAAGTTTGAAGCATCAATGATGTTCAATTCACCTCTCAACCTGCAAAACACTTTCTCATCAAGTGGTCTAGTGAATATATCCGCCAATTGATTGTCGGTACGAACATACTTAAGGTTGATATCACCCTTAGCCACATGATCTCGAATGAAATGATGACAAACTTCAATATGCTTAGTTCGAGAATGACGCACGGGATTGTGAGCAATCTTAATAGCACTTTTGTTGTCAGAAAGCAATGGAACATGTTTCACATAAATCCCATAATCTTTAAGAGTTTGGGCCATCCAAAGTAATTGAGCACAACATGAACCAGCGGCAATGTATTCCGCTTCGACGGTGGATAAGGATGCCGAGTTTTGTTTCTTGGATAACCAAGACACAAGAAATCTACCAAGAAATTGACAAGTACCCGAAGTAGACTTTTTATCAACCTTGTCACCGGCATAGTCCGAATCGGAGTAGCCAACAAGATCAAAAGATGACCTCTTAGGATACCAAATGCCAAAATTTGGTGTACGTATTAAGTATCTCACTATCCTTTTCACATCCTTAAGATGACATTCTTTAGGGGCCTCTTGATATCGTGCACACATGCACACACTTAGCATTATATCGGGACGAGAGGCACATAGATATAACAATGATCTAATCATAGAGCGGTAAACTTTTTGATCAACGAGTTCACCGTCTTTAGTCAAGTCAAGATGTCCACTAGTATGCATGGGTGTACTCATACCTTTGCATTCTTGCATATTGAACTTCTTGAACAAGTCCCTGGTGTACTTTTTTTGAGAGAAAAAGGTACCTTCCTTAGTTTGCTTGATTTGCAAACCAAGAAAGAAATTGACTTCACTCATCATAGACATTTCATACTTCTCTGACATAAGCTTTCCAAATTTCTCACTAAAATGAGGGTTAGTTGATCCAAATATAATATCATCAACATAATTTTGGCACACAAATAATTCTCTATTAACCCTTTTAGTGAAAAGAGTAGAATCAATTTTTACAATCTCAAAGCCTTTTTCAATAACGAACTTGGTCAAGCATTACCATGATCTAGGAGCTTGTTTAAGACCATAAAGAGCTTTGTGAAGTTTGTAAACATGATTGGGTTTCTTAGGATTAACAAAGCCGGGAGGTTGTTTAACATAAAATTCCTCCTCAATTTCACCATTTAGAAGAGCACTTTTAATGTCCATTTGGTATAATGTGATATCATGGTGATTAGCATAGGCAAGTAAGATGCGAATGGACTCAAGTCTAGCAACAGGGGCATATGTCTCACCATAGTCCATACCTTCGACTTGAGTGTAGCCTTGGGCGGCGAGACGCACTTTGTTGCGAACTACTTGTCCATCTTCATCTTGCTTGTTGCCAAACACCCATTTGGTACCGATGATGTTGTCGTTGTTGTCGGGCTTCTCGACCAATGTCCACACTTGGTTTCTCTCAAAGTTGTGTAGTTCTTCATGCATGGCATTTATCCAATCTGGATCTTCCAATGCTTCTTCAACCTTCATGGGTTCAAAGCTAGAGATGAATGAATAATGTTCATAAAAATTAGCCAAACAATATTTAGAGCGAGTGATTCTCCCGGTTTGGATATCATTGTAGGTTTGCTCGACAGGATGGTCTCTAGCAACTCTTGCTCGAACTCGTGAGAACTTTTGCTTTGATCGGGATGGAACATCTTCTTCATCATCTCGTTCTTCTTCTTGGCCTTCTTCATTGTTGACGTTGTCGTTCTCTCGTCGTGGTGGAGAAGGAGGTTGATGAGGTTCATCTTGGTGTGCTTCCTAGTTTTCTTCATCTTGGTGCATCCCACTTGTGGATGCTTCCATGTCAACTCTTGGTTCACCTTGTCGTGAGGTAGAAGCTTCCACTTAGACGGACGAGGTACTCTCCTTCACCTCCATTGGACGAATCTTGCCTATAGACAAGTCTTGGATTGCTTCCGAAAGGTATTTATCTCCTACATCAATTGGCAATTGCTCTACTTGCGAGCCGTTAGATTCATCAAACTTCACATCTACCGTCTCTTCAACCTTTCGGGTGAAATTGTTGTAGACACGGCAAGTGTGAGAGTTTGAGCCATAACCAACTAGGAAACCTTCATGAGATTTGGGAGCGAATTTACACCGACGGTGCTTATCAAGAATGTAGCACTTTGAGTCGAATAATCAAAAGTATCCAACTTGGGGTTTGTTACCGGTGAGGAGCTCGTATGCCATCTTGCCGAGTAACTTGTGAAGATACAAGCGATTTGTCGCATGACAAGCTGCCTCAACCGCTTCCGCCCAAAAGTGCTTTGGCGTCTTGTACTCATCAAGCATCGTTCTCACCATTTCGATGAGCGTCCGATTCTTCCTCTCAACAACTCCATTTTGTTGAGGTGTGTACGTAGTCGAGAACTCATGTGAAATACCTTCTTCGTCATGAAAGGTGCCCACATTGGCGTTCTTGAACTCCGTTCCGTTGTCGCTGCGAACCTTCTTGATCTTCACTTCAAATTGATTTTGGGCCTTCCTAGCGAAGTTTTTGAAGATCTTTTGGACCTGCGATTTATCATCGAGAAAGAACACCCACGTAAATCTTGAAAAATCATCAACTATAACTAGAACAAATTAGTTTCCACCGAGACTATTGTAAGCGTTGGGGCCGAAAAGATCCATGTGAAGTAGCTCGAGCGGTCTCTTGTGGTCATGATGTTCTTCACGGGGTGGCTTCCTCCAACATGTTTTCCCGCTTGGCAAGCGCTGCAAAGTCTATCCTTATCAAATATGACATCTTTAACACCAAGGATGATCACCTTTAATATGTTTGTCAAGGTTTCACATGCCCACATGACCTAACTGTCTATGCCACAACCAGCCTTTAGAAGATTTAGCAATTAAGCAAGTTCTAGGTTGAACCTTTTTAGTGAAATCAACAATGTATAGATCACCTCTATGTATACCGGTAAAGACCATTTTATGATTATCTCTACGAAACACTTGGCAATCTACTTTAGTAAATAGGACATTGAAACAGAAATCAGCAAGTCTAGAAATAGAAAGCAGATTATAGCCAAGAGATTCAACGAGCATGACATTTTGTACGGAGCTATCGTGTGAGATGGCCACCTGACCGAGGCCAACCACCTTACCCTTTGAGTTATCACCAAAAGCGACATACTTTCGAGGGCCGTCGTTTTCAGCAAGCTCATGAAACATATCTTTATCTCTGGTCATGTGATCGGTACATCCACAATCAAGGACCCATTCCTTTCCTCCTGCCATGTATCCGTGAAGATTTTCCATAAGACCAAAGTGTCTCATAGCATCATCAAGATCATAGTCACTATCATCATCCTCATCACTGTATACATTTTCAACATCGTCATGTGGTGGATCAATTCCTAGAGAGGGTGATTCATTCGATAAATGATTTTGACAATGATCATCTTTGTGAATTCTAATAGCTTCGGAAATAATATTGCTGATAATTCCAACATCTCCTTTGGCACGCATAAGATTTGTAAGCTCAAAAGACAATCACCAAACCTAGGATCATTGGAATTCCTCTTACTCAAGGCAATAGACTTATGAAGAATCTCATCTAGATTTTGCAATGAATAGTTTGGAAATCTTTCCTCAAGAAATCTCCACATAGTGTAGGCACAATTAAGAGTATGGCAACCAATCAAGTTTCTAGGCAAACCTCTAGTGATAAGATTAACAGTTCTAAGATTGTGAATCATGTCAACGGACTCATCAAGAGTAGGGTGCATAGGATCAACATGAGGTGCACAAGGGCTAGTAATGTACTTGTTCAAATGATATTCATAGAAAATCACAAGCATCTCATTTTTCCACTCATGAAAGTACTCTCCATCAAGTATAGGCACTCTATGTCTAAGACTCCCCAAAGTAGATTTATCCATCTTCCTCCAATGGTGTTTAAACCAAAGAAATGGAGACCAATGCTCTGATACCAATTGAAAGGATCGAGAAGAGGTGTCTAGAGGGGGGTGAATAGACCCTCAACACACAAAGTTGGCAGTTTTTAAGTTTTTCAAGTTGAGGTGAAGTTTAAGCACAAGTTTAACCATTCACAATACATATCAAGCAAGCATGCAAAGAGTATATGGACAGCGGAAAGTAAAGCATGCAACTTGCAAGAAAGTAAAGGGATGGGATTGGAGTGTGCAAACACAATTGGAGACACAAATGTTTTTGGTGTGGTTCCGATAGGTGGTGCTATCGTACATCCATGTTGATAGAGACTTCAAGCCATGAAGGGTAACAGTTGCGCGAGTCCACGGAGAGCTCCACCCATGAAGGGTCCATGAAGAAGCAGCCTTGTCTATCCCACCATGGCCATCGCCCACGAAGGACTTGCCTCACTAGGGTAGATCTTCACGAAGTAGGCGATCTCCTTGCCCTTACAAAATCCTTGGTTCAACTCCACAATCTTGTCGGAGGCTCCCAAGTGACACCTAACCAATCTAGGAGACACCACTCTCCAAAAGGAAATAGATGGTGTGTTGTTGATGAACTCCTTTCTCTTGTGCTTCAAATGATAGTCTCCCCAACACTCAACTCTCTCTCATAGGATTGGATTTGATGAAAAGATGACTTGAGTGGAAAGCAACTTGGGGAAGGCTAGAGATCAAGATTCATATGGTTGGATTGGAATATCTTGGTCTCAACACATGAGTAGGTGGTTCTCTCTCAGAAAATGAATGCTAGAAGTGTAGGCACGTTCTGATGGCTTCCCTCACGAATGAGGAGAGGGTGGAGGGGTATATATAGCCTCCACACAAAATCTAACCATTAGACACAATTCACCAAACTCGATGGGACCGAATCAGAAAACTCGGTTGGACCGATTTAGTTCATAATGTGACCGTTAGGCATTTCGGTGGGACTGATATGATCAACTCGGTGGAACCGATGTGCAAGGGTTAGGGTAAAACCTCATCTCGGTTTGAACGATTACACAACTCGGTGGGACCGAAGTTGTAATAAGCAAAACAGAGAGTTGGTCAGGCAAACTCGGTGTGACCGATTACATAATCTCGGTGAGACCGAAAATATTGCAATAGACAACAGGGAGTTTGCAAGCCCATCTTGGTGAGACCGAGATCCCATCAGTTAGACCGAAGTGACTAGGGTTTCTGGCAGTGGCTATGTCAAATGAACTCGGTGGCACCGGATAGATCAAATTGTGGGGCTGAGTTTGACTTTTGGTTTGGGACATATGTGGAAGTGAGAAAGTAGCTGAGGGCTTTAGAGCATAACACTAAGCACTTTGAGCAAGCAAGCCATTAATCAACACCTCATCCCCTTTTAATAGTATTGGCTTTCCTATGGACTCAATGTGATCTTGGATCACTGAAATAGAAAATGTAGAGTCTTGAGCTTTAGAGCTTTAGCGAATCCTTTGTCCTTAGCATCTTGAAGGGGTTCCACATCCTTTTGTCCATGCCACTCCACTGTCGGACTTATCTGAAATACACTAGATAAATGTATTAGTCCAACAAGAGATATGTTGACATTAATTACCAAAATCCCCCAGGGAGCACTTGTGCTTTCAGCCATCCATGACACTCACACTTGTCTTGAGGCTTTTAGTAGTTTCCATTTACTTGTCTATGAACTGTATAGGCAACCAAGTAGTCCTTTACCGCGGACGCGGCTATTCGAATAGATGATGTTAACCCTGCAGGGGTGTACTTCTTCACACATGCTTCCACCACTTATCGTCGTTTACACGGCATGTACTCGGCAACCTTCAAGCGGAAGCCCAACAAGGGCGTCGGCCACGGCCTGCCTAAACACTCAATTCTCTAGTCCAAGTTTATTGCCTATTCAGGTTCCATCCGCAGGGAGTCCGGCCGAGGTCTCCACATACGGCGCCGAACGATGTGTACAGGGTTCCGAGACACCAAATGGGCGCCCGACATACCCGGCCACGTACCTACCGTATCACAGCCCACCCCGAGGGTCAGCGCTACGCATGGCCTCCAGTATACTACAAAAACCAGAAACTACTTGCAACTCCTGGACAGAGGACTAGGGTGGTTAAGAAGCAGAGAAGGTCAATTAAGGATCCCAATGCATGGTAGTAGCTGATTCTTAAGTCACACATACAGATCTCAGTGCTTAAGGACGGTTCCAATGAAACAACCCACCATGTACTCCTACATGGCCTCTCATTGATACCTTTACCAAATCGTGTTCAACACATCACTCTCATTATCGACATGAGCATTTCACTCTAGCCCATCACCCAGATGAACCAGACCTGACACGACTCTAAGCATAGTAGGCATAGCAAGGTAGGAAACACATACATGGCTCAATCAACTCCTACACATGCTAGTGGGTATCATCTAGTTACTGTGGCAATGACAGGTCATGCAGATGAAATGGGTTCAACTACCACAGCACACAGCAGTTTGAAACGCGGTTGTCTTAAATGCAGTAAATGAGAGAAGGAGCGAGAACACGGATTATATCGCTATGATCAAATGGGTAGTTGCTTGCCTGGCAAGTCTGTAGTCTGGTACTGTCCTTCGACTGGGTAACCACGGTATTCCTCCAGGGCAGAACCTAACGCAGAGAGCACCGGTAACACAATCAATACCAAACAATATGCAACAATATGATGCATGCATGTGACATGGCAAAATGAGTGTGTTGGGCTAATGCAGCTATAACCAGATGGGTTTGAGCTATTTTGAACCAATGATTCAAAACCCAAAGTCATTTGTGATCTTAAATAGTGCCTTATCATGTTTTGCACTAAACAGCAAGTTAACTTGTTTAAACATGCATGAAACTAGTACAGATGGATAGATTGGATTTTTCTGATCATTTTTCATAGATAACACTTTACATTTGGAGTTACAGATTAATTCCTATGAATTTTTGAAGTTAGCACTATTTTTTGGAATTTCCTGAATAAGAATAAATCCAGAAAATCTATTACTGGGTCAGCATGGCGTCAGCAGGTCAACTAGGGTGGTCCACGTCAAACCTGACTAGTGGGACCCACTGGTTAGTGTCACTGTTAGTTAACTAACTTAATTAGGTTTAGTTTAACCCTAATCTAGGTTTGACTAACGGGCAGGGCCCACATGTCAGTGACCCAGGGGGTCAAATCCCTAGTCAAACTAGGTTGACTCGCCGATGTTTAGCCGCCGGCGATATCCAGATGCGACGATGGGTACGGGTTTCGCCCTCCAGCGACGAAATGGACGGCGGAGGCCACCTACAAGAAGTTGGGAGCAAGCCGAATCAAGGGGTGGTGGTGGTTGCCGGAAACGACGCTGGCAACGAGCTTTGTGGCTGCCGGAGTTCGGGTGAGGCTGAACTCGTCGGTGCAATGGTTCTGGAGGCACGGGGCCAGCTCCTACGTGGCCTACAGGGTGCGGTGAGGTTGTTGGACAAGGTGGTGTGGCCGTTGGGTGGGCGGAGCCACGTCGATGACGAGCTCAGGCAGCGGCGCGTGAGGTGGTGCTCGTTACAGTCGCTGCAGTGGACGGTAGCGAGAAGAGAGAGGATGGGGAGGGGCAGAAGCTCATGATGATCTCAGCGAGCTAGGCGGCGAGGTCAGGGACGAGCTGGAGCGAGCATAACGGCGAAGGGGATCTCCGGTGATGACGAGGTCGGGCGAGGTCGTTGCGGTGGCTCCAGGGTGAACGAGCGCTCGGGGCTCGGTCTGCTCGACAAAGAGGAGGGTGGTGAAGCTCCTCGACACGGCGAGGCGGCATGGAGATGATGGTGGCCGCGGCTACGACGGCGGTGCGGCTGTGGCTGCGTCGACCATTGTGGGAGAGGGCGAGGGAGAGGTGCTGGGGGGAGAGTGAGGTGTCGGGGGGTCGGGGCGACGACGTGGAGGTCATCCAGGCGTCCAGCAGCACGGACGGCAAGCAGCTGACGTCGTGGCGAGCTCGCGCACGCCGGCAGTCACCTCCCTACCTGCCTGGCGGTGAAGAAGCAGCTGGCTGGCGCGGGCCAGCACAGTGCTGGGCGCGAGGTGGGCCGGCTGGGTGAGTTGGCCTGGTGAGCTCCTTTTCCTTTTCTTTCTGTTTTCTTTTCTTTGTGCAAGCTTCTGGATTTTCTAAAAATACCTAGGCACTTTCAAAAATTATGAAACTGCTCATGCCCACTGTATGGAATATATCCAACAGTAAACATTTTAGTTTACGATTATTTGGACATTTAAAATATTTTGTAGCATTTAAATGTACAAATGCAAATAACTTATGGTTTAATCCAATGACCTTAGGATGTCCTAGAAAATTGTGCACCATTTTTGTCAGAGGTTTTATACCAAGGCAAAGATGATGAACATTTTAGAAGGGCATTTCAGGTTCATTGAAAAAGATTTAGTAAACCCTAGTAGGATTAAGGGGGTGCTCGGGGTTCTATCATCCCCATTTCCAAGTTTCTGATCAAAGTAAACATGATGCAGTCACTCTAATGCATGAACTAACTAGGGTTGTGACAACTCACCCCCACCCAGAAAAATGTCATCTCGAGATTTGGGATCCTTCGGGAAGAAGGTGGGGTACTCAAGTCGAAGACGATCCTCCCTTTCCCAAGTGGCTTCTTTCTCGGAATGGTGCGACCATTGAACCTTGAGAAACTTGATGTTATGGCGTAGAGTGGTACGCTCGGCTTGATCAAGGATACGAACTGGATATTCTCGATATGTGAGATTATCTTGGAGATCAAACGTTTCATGGTCCACTCCACGGATAGGATCCGAGAAGCAACGCCTGAGTTGAGAAACTTGGAAGACATCATGGGCTCTCGAGAGGTGCGGAGGTAGTTCCAATTGGTAGGCAACTTCTCCTCGTTTGGCAAGAATGTGAAAGGGTCCAATGTAGCGAGGAGCCAATTTGCCTTTGATACCAAAGCGATGGGTTCCCTTCAGAGGAGTAACCCAAAGGTAAGCCTTCTCGTCAACTTCAAAAGTTGTAGCCTTATGTTTACGATCATATTGGCTCTTTTGACGAGATTGGGCTGTTTTCAACTTTTCACATACAATGCGAACTTGCTCTTCTGCTTCCTGGATCATATCCAGGCCAAAGAATTTTCTTTCCCCGGTTTCTGACCAGTTAAGAGTCGTTCGACACCTTCGTCCATAGAGAACTTCAAAAGGAGCTTTGCGCAAGCTAGATTGATAGCTATTGTTATAAGCAAATTCGGCAAATGGAAGACATTTCTCCCAATCCATTCCGAATGAGATAACAGAAGCTCAGAGCATATCTTCCAGAATTTGATTGACGCGTTCTACTTGACCACTTGACTGAGGATGAAAAGAGGTGCTAAAGGAGAGACGAGTTCCCATAGCATTTTGGAAACTTTCCCAAAATCGAGAGGTGAAGAGACTTCCACGATCCGAGTTAATTTCCGATGGAACACCATGGAGAGACGCTATTTGGGAGATATACAAATCTGCTAGCTGGCTAGCGGTTATGCTCTCTCGAACAGGCAAGAAATAGGCTACTTTAGAAAGACGATCGAGAACAATGAAGATAGCATTATTCCCTTTCTTGGTCCTAGGAAAACTGGTGATGAAATCCATACCAATTGTATCCCATTTCCATTCAATAACCAATAGCGGATCCTAGATGCTCATATTGGTTCTTACATATTCTATGAAGATCTTTATCGGTCGAACCGTAATGACAACATACGTTATTCCCTTTGTCATTAGTATGTTACTTGCCCGATATTCGATCGTTGGTATCTTCATACCTAGTTCATTCTCGTTACCAGCAAGTCTCTTTACTTGTTTCGTAATACATCATCCCGTAAATAACTCATTAGTCACATTGCTTGCAAGGCTTAAAATGATGTGTGTTACCGAGAGGGCCCAGAGATACCTCTCCGATACTCGGAGTGACAAATCCTAATCTCGATCTATGCCAACCCAACAAACACCTTCGGAGATACCTGTAGAGCATCTTTATAATCACCCAATTACGTTGTGACATTTGATAGCATGATAACCCACAAGTATAGGGGATCGCAACAGTTTTCGAGGGTAGAGTATTCAACCCAAATTTATAGATTCGACACAAGGGGGGCCAAAGAATATTTGCAAGTATTAGCAGCTGAGTTGTCAATTCAACCACACCTGGGATTAATTATATGTAGCAAAGTGATTAGTAGCAAAGTAATATGATAATTTTGATAATAGTAGCAATAGCAATAGTAACGGTAATGGTGATAGCAGTGATTTTGTAGCAAGTGCAACAGTAACGATAGTAGTAGTAACTTAGCAAGAACAATATAAGAGAAACTTGTAGGCATTGGATCGGTAATTTGTTGGATGATATTCATCATGTGACAGTCATAACCTAGGGTGATATGGCACTAGCTCCAGTTCATAAATACAATGTAGGCATGTATTTCGTAAATAGTCATACGTGCTTATGGAAAGAACTTGCATGACATCTTTTGTCCTACCCTCCCGTGGAAGCGGTGTCCAATTGGAAAGTAAGGGATATTAAGGCCTCCTTTTAATAGAGAGCCGGAACAAAGCATTAACACACAGTGAATACATGAACTCCTCAAACTATGGTCATCACTGGGAGTGGTCCCGACTAATGTCACTCCGGGGTTGCCGGATCATAATGCATAGTAAGTGACTATAACTTGCAAGATTGGATCTAGAACATAGATATAATGGTGATAACATAAATGGTTCAGATCTGAAATCATGGCACCCGGACCCAAAGTGACAAGCATTAAGCATGGCAAAGTCATAGCAACATCAATCTCGGAACATAGTGGGTACTAGGGATCAAGCCCTAACAAAACTAACTAGATTACATGATGAATCTCATCCAACTCCTCACCGACTAGCGAACCTACGAAGGAATTACTCACTCTCGGTGGGGAGCATCATGGAATTGGCGATGGAGAAAGGTTGGTGATGATGAAGAACGAAGACCCCCCTCTTCAGAGCCCCAAACGAACTCCAGATCTGGCCTCCCGATGAAGAACAGTAGGTGATGGCGGCTCTATCTCGTGGAATGCGATAATTCTTTCTCCCTGATTTTTTTCTGGAAGAATGTGATTTTATAGCGTAGGTTTCAAGGTCTGTGGGGCCACCAGGTGGGTACAACCCATGTGGGCGCGCCTGGAGGGGGGTGCCTGGTGGGTTGTGCCCACCCAGGTGCCCCCCTCTGATGGATCTTTGCTCCAAAAATTCTCTTTATTGATATAAAAAATCCCCGTAATGTTTTGTGCCATTCCGAGAACTTTTATTTCTGCACAAAAATATCGTCAGTCCGGGGTTAGTTCCATTCAAATCATGCAAATTAGAGTCCAAAACAAGAGGGAAAGTGTTAGGAAAAGTAGATACATTGGATACGTATCAACTCCCCAAGCTTAAACCTTTGCTTGTCCTCAAGCAATTCAGTTGACAAACTGGAAATGAAAAAGAAAAACTTTTACAAACTCTTTTGCTCTTGTTTGCATAAATAGGCTTAAACAGCACTCAGGTTTTCAGCAAATATTATAACTAACCATGACGACAATAACTATTAAAAATTATATTAACTCATATCAATCACATAATCAGCTAGCAAGCAATAATAAGATATCTCAAATAGCAACACATTATCGAAGCAACCGTGATATAATATGACAATAGTGGTATCTCGCTAGCCCTTTCTGAGACTGCAAAACATAAATGCAGAGCACCTCCAAAGTTCAAGCAACAACTAAACATTGTAATTCATGGTAGAAAAGATCCAATCATGATGCACCCAACATTAGCTAAACACAATGCATCAGCATGACAGTAGTGCTCTCAGGTTCTAGCCCTTATTTTAGAAGGTGATGACACAACATAAAAGTAAATAGATAGTCCCTTCACAGAGGGAAGTAGTGATTTGCAAAGGTGCCAGGACTCAAGTATTTAAAACATAGGTAAATGATATTTTGAGACATGCATCCTTCTTGTTTAGTTCACAACCATTAGTTATCAATATCTTCCATGCTAAACATGCTAGTGGCGGTTCCCAACCGATAAGTATGTTTGATTAATTGTAAGCTTTTTCTTTTTGCAGTTTGGGACTAGGCATCCTATTACCGCCCTTTTCTCGTGCAGTGGCAAGTGAATAAACATTCAACCTGAGAATAACCCACTTAGCATGGAAGATACCGACTTCCTCCTGTCATTCCATGAACGATCCAGGCACACAAAAAGGATATTTATTTGAAGTTTTTAGAGATGGCACATGCAAATTTACTTAGGACGGCAAGGTAATACCACATATAGGTAGGTATGGTGGACTCAACCAGAATAACTTGGGTTCATGGTTTTTGATGTACAAGCAGAATTCCCACTTAGTACAGGCGAAGGCTAGCAAATAGGTTGAGAAGCGGCCAGCTAGAGAGCAACAACGGTCATGAACATGCATTATGCATAAGTAACATTGGACACTAGCATGAGTAGGATATGAACACCATGAACATAAATATCATAGAGGCTATGTTGGTTTTGATTCAACTACATGCATGAACATGTGCCAAGTCAAGCCACTCGAACATTCTGTCAGGACCCCGACTCAATGCCACATCGATCTAGCATGTAACACCTCATATCACTTTGCGGCCTCACACACGGTATTCCCACGGGTGTCGCCTTACCTTTGCCCGGGACCGTTTGCGCCTTTTGGCACATGTATATGATAGTGTCGCTAGCATCCATATGATAAGGAGCCCGGGCTGACATGGCTAGTCGTAAACCCAAAGTGGCACAAACTTACAGGGACAGGCATCCATGACCCAGCATCGAACGTGTCGGTCATCAGCGAGTGAATCCAGGCTGTAGCACTGGGCTAGCAGGACTCCGGTGAACCGGGCTGTAGCGGGCTAACAGGACTCCGGTATTCATCGCGTGACATTTCCCCGAAGGGACAGACACAGGAACGAAGAAGGACACATGCCGGCCAGCCTAAGTGTTCTGGAGTAGTAGCAAGCTACCATGGCTCGGTGGAAACACTAGGAGACATTTCCCGGTAAGAGAGGCTACTAAGGATAAACAACTAGATAGTCAGATCCCACACATACGAAGCATTTCAATCATACACACAATATGCTCGATATGTGCAAATACAACAAGGCATCACAACATGACTCTACGACACAAGTAAGTATTCATTAGGCTCCGAGGAGCGGAATATTACAAACAGGGGTCTCATGACCCAACATTCAGAGCATACAAATCAAAGCACATGCGGAAGCTTAACATGTCTGAGTACAGACATCTAGAAATGAAAAAGGCTGAGAAGCCTGACTATCTACCAGATCTTGCCGAGGACACAAGATCGTAGCTGAGGTAACAAGCTAACGTCGAAGACCACGCGGAACTACTAACGAGACTGAAATCTCTCTGCAAAAACATAAAATAGGCAAACGTGAGTACAAAATGTACCCAGCGAGACTTACATCAGATCTATCTACATATGCATCATTATCAACAAAGGGGATGGTGGGGTTTAACTGCAGCAAGCCAGCTTTGACTCGGTGGCTAACCTGAACTACGACTGCAAGTAACTCTTTTGAGGTGGCGCACACGAGTCCACATATTCACCATATCAATACACCACTATGGATCCGCTCCCGTCTCCCTATGAGAACGCCATCCATAGCACTCACGCTTATCTTGCGCATTTTAAAGTATCCACTTTCACTTGTCTATGAATTGTACAAGGGGTCCAAGTTTCCATATCCGAGGAATCCGGCTATTCGAATAGATAATGATAACCCTGCAGGGGTGTACTTCTTCACACCCGCTTTCGCCACTTATCGCCCTGTACATGTCATGTATCTCGGCAACCTTCAAGCGGAAGCCGGGCGAGGGAGTCGGCCACGACCTGACTAACCGACAAGTCTCTAGTCCAGGTTTATCGCCTATTCGGGTTCCATCCGCAAGGAGATCCGGCCGGGGTGTCGCTCACGGCCCCAAACGATGTGAGCAGGGTTCCCAAGCCCACCATCCGGGTGCCACTTGGTACACCGTGCCACTGTGCCTAGTCTGTCCCAAGCCCACCTGTACCGGGTGCCACTTGGTAGACTACTAACACTACCTACAAACACCAGAAACTAGTTGCAACTCCTGGACAGAGATCATGTTGATTAATAAGTCGAGAAGGGTCGAGTTACCGGAACCCAATGTGTGGTAGTAACTGTTCATGGATCACCAACACAAAACTCAGTTCCTGAGGACGGCTGCAATGAGACAACCCACCATGTACTCCTACATGGCCTCTCACCGCTACCTTTACCAAATCATGTTCACACACTTAGCTCACACACAATAGGACATGTTCACACACCTCTGATTCATCCCCGATGAATCAGACCTGACTCAACTCTAAGCAGTAGCAGGCATGACAAACAAGCATGAATGAGTAGGCACATCAGGGCTCAAACAAATCCTACTCATGCTAGTGGGTTTCATCTATTTACTGTGGCAATGACAGGTCATGCAAAGGATAAAGGGGTTCAGCTACCGCAGCAAGTAACAAGTATGTCGTTGTTGTCCTAATGCAGTAAAAGAGAGCAGGAGCGAGAGAGTGGGATTTTATCGGAATGAACAAGGGGGGTTTTGCTTGCCTGGCACTTCTGAAGATAACATTGAGTCTTCATCAGTGTCAACGATCACATCGCCGGTACAACGTCTACCGAGGGGGAACAACACCGGCAAACACAGAAGAAACACGATCAATGCAATGCACAATATGATGCATGCTATGACATGGCAATATGAATGTGTTTTGAGCTAATACACCTAGCTATGATTTAAATGAAGTTGGTTTGAATACATGATTCAAACTCCAACTCCATATATGATTATTTAAATGCCCTTTATTTGTTTTGTCCATAACAGAGGACAAACATTGTTCAAACATGCATGAAAATGGTACAGATGGATTCCTTGAATTTTTCTGATAATTTTTCATATATAAATTATTTCATTCTGACTTACGGTTGATTTTCTATGATTTATTGAAGTTTTAGCTATTTCTGGAATTTCCTGATTATTTATAAAATAAACTAAATTCCAGAAAAGGAATATTGCGTCAGCATGACGCCGGGGTGACGTCAGCAGGACAAAGGCGTCGACCAGGTCAAACCTGACCAGTGGGGTCCACTGGTCAGTGACCCAGTCAACTAACCAAGTTAGTTAGCCCTAACTAACTGGATTGGGCCCACTGGTCAGCGACTAACCTAAATATGATTAGCCCTAACTAACTTAGTTAGCCGGGCGGGGCCCGCATGTCAGTGGCTCATCTAATTAGCTAAGTTAATTAACACTAACTAACCTAACACTAATCAAGCAGGTGCCTGGGCCCACACGTCAGGGGAGGTCAAACCCCGGGCCGATCAGGTCAAACCTGCCGGCGACTTGTCGCCTGCGACGATAGAAACAGCGGGGCGGCTCGGGATTGCGATACAGGGAAACATTTTGCTCGGGGTTTGCGGCTACAGCGAGCTGGAAGACTCGCGCATCTAGTGGTGGTGGAGGCAGCAGCTGCGGTGGTCAGGATCGACGGCGGCGACCAAATCGGAGGGTGCTACGTGCTCCTGGGGGTTCGCTGAGCACGCTGACGAGCTCCGTTGCGAGCTTGCGCGGCTGTGGCCACGGCTATGCCATGGCCGGCGACGAGATGCCGCGGTCATGGTTGGGGATCGGGGCTAGAGCACGCGAGGGGCGACGGGGAAAGGGGGAATCGGGTTAAAGGCTCACCGCGGAGCTGCAGGGATGGTTAGTGGGCTCGGGGGCGCGCCGGAGTGGCCGAATCGACGGAGGCATTCGGCGGCCGTGGTCGGAGAAGAAGGCCGCAAGCGTCGTATTGGGGCCGTCCTGGCTCGTGTAGCTCGGAGAGGAGGAAGAGTAGGTGGCGGCGGCGCCTCTGAGAGCATCGACGGGGCGACGCAGTGGCTGTGGCCACGGCGGCAACGAACGGCGGCGGCGGGTGTGTTCAGTCGCGGGAGGGAGAGAGAGCAGAGGGGGATAGGGACGGAGGGAGAAGTGGACGTGGCGCCAGGGAGGTGGGTGGCATCTCCAGGGGGTCGGGGAAGCGAGCAGAGAGGCAGGAGGAGGTGGAAGCAGGAGGTGGGGTTCGGGCGCGCGCGCGTCGACACGCCGACGTCCTTCTGGCGAGGGAGGAAGACGACAGGGGGGGAAGCGGCGGTGGGCTGGGCCGGTCAAGCTGGGCCGGCTGGGCTGCCAGATGAGCAACAGGTAGGTCTTCTGCTCTTTTTTTTTAATTTTTCTTCTGTTTTGTTTAATTTACTTCCTTTTGCCACTGTTTCTAAATAAAACAAATTCAAAGACAGTGACAAAATTCCCCTGAACATTTTATTTAGCACAATGGAATTATACCAAAGCACATAAAAATGTTTCAGTTATTTGAACATATATTCAGTAATATTTGGATATAAGTTCAAATTCAAAAATAGTATTGATTTAAATTCAAAGTCCCAAAATAATTCCTTAAAAATGTTCCTAAATTTTGGTTTGATATATAGCTCTTGCCAAAATTCTCAAACATTGCAAAAGGACATCTTGGAACATAGAATGAGATTTCTAGGGATCTTTGCCCTGCTTTTAATTAAGTTTTTGAGGCTTTCAAAATTCCTCAATTCAAGTTTCAAAAATATAGACATGATGCACACATGAAGCTAGCCTAGAGCACTACCAGCAGCTAGGGATGTGACAACTCACCCCTACTAAACAAAAATCTCGTCCCGAGATTCAAGCGTAGGGTAAGATGAAGGGGGAACGCAAACTAGTATAATCTTCACGATCCAGGTTGCACTTCATAGGAACGTTGTTTCGATCACCATCTTTGTCTCGACGTCTTGTTCTGAGAACTCTAGTTATTATGACAATGAGAGGAGAAGGAGACTCTAGAAGGATCGATCTTCTCGAAGGTCGAACAACTCAGGATACATCACGGAATGGGACATAGCAACATCTCTCGAGCTGACAGACGAAGCACACCTCTAGAGGAATGGAGGGGAACAGATGACGAAGGTTCACTAGGTAGACAACGATTTCACGCTTAAGAAAGTGGTGAATGGTTGTGAATGTAGCGAGGAGTTGAGTTGCCATGATACCATAACGGGGCACCTTAGGGAAGGTGACTTGTAGAGATATCCCCTTAAGTGGCAAAAATAATTACCTTTGATTCAAAGATCATTGAAACTCTTTATACCAGCTTAAGGCAAATCATAATCGATCATTTAGAGGGGTTCGGTAGAATGGCATACTCGGACTTGGATGATGTGGATTACCTTGTTGAAGACAAAGTAATGGATGAATTTTCTTACCACCGGAAATGGAAGGGACCCATGGTAGAATGGCACATTGGTGGTGCAAGCTGGGAACAAAATGCAAATGCTGGGAATGATTCTGGTAACTGGGGAAGAACCCAACAATAGAGAGTGAATTCACTGTTTGAAAAGGTCATAGCATTGCCGAGGAAAACTGAGAGCACTATATAGTTAATGCCGACGATCAAACCTAGCACTTGCGCGTGCTCTCAAGAACTTGAGCATCTCCATATTCATCAAGGTTTTACCAACATCAATGACAAGGATCCTGGCAACACCACTTACTACCATGATGAATGGTGATGGAGGATGCAGATGCAAAGGAAGATATCACCATCTCAGATTTCACCTTGGTGGGGCCAAGGAAGCAAAATCTGGATAATCGACCGAGAGACATTTAGCACTCCGCTTCTAATGTTCTCCTTGATGTGCTAGCGTAACCCATTCATAAAGACGGTTTGATATCTAGAACATCAAGTAAAAGGTCGAACTTCGGGAAGACAAAAATCATAAGGCACAATTAGGGAGTAAATCCTACGAAGTCCTTATGGGAAGGTGGCCAACTTCTTCAATCAAGATACTACAATAATAGGTCTTCCGGCTGGGTGTGTTGGCCATAACATCCACTTCACCGGCTATCGAGGGACCAATATTATAGTTCTTGGGAAATGTTCCAACCATCATATCTGCCTGAGATTTAGATCTGGTTGGTATCAGGACATTCCAGACTCATCAAGTCTAGGAAGAAAAATGAAAGTTGGCAACACAAATCGACGAGATGACGTTGCGAGATTCTCGGGGAATGAACTACGATAGCAAGCTCCAAAACATGAGCTGGTTCTGCTACACACATGTGAACATGTTGTCTCAGACAAACATGATCACATGGTAGTCTTACAATAAAACACTACCGAGTTCCGGTGGGGAACCATCAACGAGGATATCGGAGTCTTGTGCACGATCTAGAATTAACACAACAATTCCTTTTCCTTGAGCAAATCAATCAGTGGCTTGGGGTGCTAGGACTACATATGGAATGAAGGTTGCAAGTCTTCGAACCACAGAATACTTCGCACGTATGCATGAATGATTTGAGACGATTCCAAAGGAAGCAACATTGACTTTCTCAAATTCATGGCGGCAACTTTCACCAAATGCACGTGTATAAGAGGAAGTCACTCCTTTCATCAAACAAATACTTCATGAGCTAGCATGAAGAAAATGCTTCAAAAGTTTCCAACACTAACTTATTGTTCAACAAGATCTTGGAGAAGATAAAATGATGTTGATGGGCTCAACAACAATTCATCGAGATTTCCATGAAGATGGAATTCCCTAATTATGTGAACAGGTGATAGCATTGGTCAGACCCATAAGATATAATGGTGTATGCTCGAGGAGTCAACCACGAGTAAGACAACATTACGAACATCGTTGGTTCTGATTTGATTTGAGAATAGCCCACACTCAAATCAAAGTTTTAACAAGATAATAGGTCCAACAACTGATCACAGGGACCAATCGATGAAGACATCATCTTTCTTCAACATACACACATACACGGAAAGATATCCCTTAACATGAACTAAGTCAGACAAGCTTTTATCTTCCAACTCTCCAAGTTGCTGTTTAGCTTAACCAACTATCTCAGGGTATCCAACACCGATTCTTGGAGAGAGGGTGGTTCACAAGAAACCAACTTGATCACGAGCTCAACATAACAGTCAGGGGACAACCTGGTAATACTTCCGAGAAGATATTCAGAAAATCACGAGCCACCGGTATGTTACTAAGCTCGAGAACAATCTCGCTTTTGAGGGCAAGACGATATGATCAAATGAGTGAGGACTTGACAAGATCCTAACTCATCAATCGAAGGGTGCACCGAAATAAGGACTAGGTAGCACGATCAGTCTTAGAAGGATGGTTCAAAAACCAACACGCTAAGAATGAAGTTATTGTCCTTTAACTACCAAGCAACGAGGTTGCTAGGGGTATTGATTTCACACATCACAATTCATTTGTCGGTATTCCGGTTGCATCAACATGAAGATCGAGGAATGACTAATGATGGTGAGAAGTATCACTACGTCAAAATTCATGAGAGTTGGTGCAGTTCTCATGACAATTCTGACATAAAGGGGGTAATACTCCAAGGTAGAACAGAACCAAAAGCTGGATTGGCATTTGATCTGCGGAATACAACTGCTTTGACCCAATCCTAGATATGGATGAGGTACTGGAGTTTGTTTCTCCAAGTTATTCAGGACAGAATGGCTTGACGGACCACAAGAGTAATAAGCATTGATAACACGAATGCACAATTACTCCTGACTATCAATTGATAGACGAGGGCCAGAAAACAACTAAAGAGGGACAACTCAAAGGAACATATGATTTTCTGAGTTGTGGATGCATGGACTAGCATGTCGAACGAATTCAACATATTTCTTCCGGATAACCCATGCAGAAAGGTAGAACTGGCAGAGTCACAATATAGAATCGAGAACCCATCGAGAGCACTCTGATTGTGATCTTTCGATCAGCGAGGAACATCTGCCATAAGCGGTTCATAGTATTTGGAAGAAGGAAATACCACGAACATCGAGGACTAATGCAAAGGTTACTAATAACCTAAAGGAATGAGCAAAACTATCAACATGAAGCAAGTAGGGTGAATCTCGGGTTCAAAACCCAGGAGTAGAATACCTACTACTAGTGGCATCACGGAATGCTTTCGAGAATAAAGGCCAGAATCATCACACTGGGACACAAATCATGGCTAGACCACTAGATGATCCCCTGAGACACCTAGGGTCATAATAATAACTCCAACATAAATGTTGAGGCAATAGAGTACCTCAACTCACCATCTAGTGTGGTTAATCTGGCCATCAAGGACATCGGGAGCGGAAAGAAAGGATTTGCAAATGCATCAGATTATTTAGAAACCTGGGATGACTCGGACAGCATAACGGCTGTAAATGCTCATAAAAGATTTGAGACATTCACAAAAATGGTGGCATAACCACTCAGAAGCACAAAATCAAGGTTTTTGAGATCAACAATTAACATACAGATGTCGTAGGAACTGAACTCAAGCTTAAATCCAACAATCTTATAAGTCTACGGATTAGTAACACGTGATCCTGATAGAAAGAAGAGATAGCCTAGTTCTTAATCCCCGTAGGAAAGATAAGATGACTCAGATCAGAAGGGCATGAGGTATAAGGAGTAAAAAGAGCCTTACGTTCCATCCCACAATCAATTCCCTTACATAACTAAAGCATTTCTAGACTCGACTTCGACCAGTTTGGCTTGGTAATCCTACAGGCAGTCAAGCTCTGATACCAAAGCTATCAGGACCCCGACTCAATGCCACATCGATCTAGCATGTAACACCTCATATCACTTTGCGGCCTCACGCATGGTATTCCCACGGGTGTCGCCTTACCTTTGCCCGGGACCGTTTGCACCTTTTGGCACACGTATATGATAGTGTCGCTAGCATCCATATGATAAGGAGCCCGGGCTGACATGGCTAGTCGTAAACCCAAAGTGGCACAAACTTACAGGGACAGGCATCCATGACCCAGCATCGAACGTGTCGGTCATCAGCGAGTGAATCCAGGCTGTAGCACTGGGCTAGCAGGACTCCGGTGAACCGGGCTGTAGCGGGCTAACAGGACTCCGGTATTCATCGCGTGACATTTCCCCGAAGGGACAGACACAGGAACGAAGAAGGACACATGCCGGCCAGCCTAAGTGTTCCGGAGCAGTAGCAAGCTACCATGGCTCGGTGGAAACACTAGGAGACATTTCCCGGTAAGAGAGGCTACTAAGGATAAACAACTAGATAGTCAGATCCCACACATACCAAGCATTTCAATACATACACACAATATGCTCGATATGTGCAAATACAACATGGCATCACAACATGACTCTACGACACAAGTAGTTATTCATTAGGCTCCGAGGAGCGGAATATTACAAACAGGGGTCTCATGACCCAACATTCAGAGCATACAAATCAAAGCACATGCGGAAGCTTAACATGTCTGAGTACAGACATCTAGAAATGAAAAAGGCTGAGAAGCCTGACTATCTACCAGATCCTGCCGAGGCACAAGATCGTAGCTGAGGTAACAAGCTAAACGTCGAAGACCACGCGGAACTACTAGTGAGACTGAAGTCTCTCTGCAAAAACATAAAATAGGCAAACGTGAGTACAAATGTACCCAGCAAGACTTACATCAGATACTATCTACATATGCATCATTATCAACAAAGGGGATGGTGGGGTTTAACTGCAGCAAGCCAGCTTTGACTCGGAGGCTAACCTGAACTACGACTGCAAGTAACTCTTTTGAGGTGGCGCACACGAGTCCACATATTCACCATATCAATACACCACTATGGATCCGCTCCCGTCTCCCTACGAGAACGCCATCCATAGCACTCACGCTTATCTTGCGTATTTTAAAGTATCCACTTTCACTTGTCTATGAACTTGTACAAGGGGTCCAAGTTTCCATATCCGAGGAATCCGGCTATTCGAATAGATAATGATAACCCTGCAGGGGTGTACTTCTTCACACACGCTTTCGCCACTTATCGCCCTATACACGTCATGTACCTCGGCAACCTTCAAGCGGAAGCCGGGCGAGGGAGTCGGCCACGACCTGACTAACCGAACAAGTCTCTAGTCCAGGTTTATCGCCTATTCGGGTTCCATCCGCAAGGAGATCCGGCCGGGGTGTCGCTCACGGCCCCAAACGATGTGAGCAGGGTTCCCAAGCCCACCATCCGGGTGCCACTTGGTACACCGTGCCACTGTGCCTAGTCTGTCCCAAGCCCACCTGTACCGGGTGCCACTTGGTAGACTACTAACACTACCTACAAACACCAGAAACTAGTTGCAACTCCTGGACAGAGATCATGTTGATTAATAAGTCGAGAGGGTTCGAGTTACCGGAACCCAATGTGTGGTAGTAACTGTTCATGGATCACAAACACAGAACTCAGTTCCTGAGGACGGCTGCAATGAGACAACCCACCATGTACTCCTACATGGCCTCTCACCGCTACCTTTACCAAATCGTGTTCACACACTTAGCTCACACACAGTAGGACATGTTCACACACCTCTGATTCATCCCCGATGAATCAGACCTGACTCAACTCTAAGCAGTAGCAGGCATGACAAACAAGCATGAATGAGTAGGCACATCAGGGCTCAAACAACTCCTACTCATGCTAGTGGGTTTCATCTATTTACTGTGGCAATGACAGGTCATGCAAAGGATAAAGGGGTTCAGCTACCGCAGCAAGTAACAAATATGTCGTTGTTGTCCTAATGAAGTAAAAGAGCGCAGGAGCGAGAGAGTGGGCTTTTATCGGAATGAACAAGGGGGTTTTGCTTGCCTGGCACTTCTGAAGATAACATTGAGTCTTCATCAGTGTCAACGATCACATCGTCGGTACAACGTCTACCGAGGGGGAACAACACTGGCAAACACAGAAGAAACACGATCAATGCAATGCACAATATGATGCATGCTATGACATGGCAATATGAATGTGTTTTGAGCTAATACACCTAGCTATGATTTAAATGAAGTTGGTTTGAATACATGATTCAAACTCCAACTCCATATATGATTATTTAAATGCCCTTTATTTGTTTTGTCCAAGACAGAGGACAAACATTGTTCAAACATGCATGAAAATGGTACAGATGGATTCCTTGAATTTTTCTGATAATTTTTCATATATAAATTATTTCATTCTGACTTACGGTTGATTTTCTATGATTTATTGAAGTTTTAGCTATTTCTGGAATTTCCTGATTATTTATAAAATAAACTAAATTCCAGAAAAGGAATATTGCGTCAGCATGACGCCGGGGTGACGTCAGCAGGTCAAAGGCATCGACCAGGTCAAACCTGACCAGTGGGGTCCACTGGTCAGTGACCCAGTCAACTAACAAAGTTAGTTAGCCCTAACTAACTGGATTGGGCCCACTGGTCAGCGACTAACCTAAATATGATTAGCCCTAACTAACTTAGTTAGCCGGGCGGGGCCCGCATGTCAGTGGCTCATCTAATTAGCTAAGTTAATTAACACTAACTAACCTAACACTAATCAAGCAGGCGCCTGGGCCCACACGTCAGGGGAGGTCAAACCCCGGGCCGATCAGGTCAAACCTGTCGGCGACTTGTCGCCGGCGACGACAGAAACGGCGGGGCGGCTCGGGATTGCGATACAGGGAACCATTTTGCTCGGGGTTTGCGGCTACAGCGAGCTGGAAGACTCGCGCATCTAGTGGTGGTGGAGGCAGCAGCTGCGGTGGTCGGGATCGACGGCGGCGACCAAATCGGCGGCGGCCGGAGTTCGGGTGCAGGCGGTGGCGATGCTACAGTGCACTAGAGGAGAAACCGGAGGGTGCTACGTGCTCCTGGGGGTTCGCTGAGCACGCTGACGAGCTCCGTTGCGAGCTTGCGCGGCTGTGGCCACGGCTATGCCATGGCCGGCGGCGAGATGCTGCGGTCATGGTTGGGGATCGGGGCTAGAGCACGCGAGGGACGACGGGGAAAGGGGGAATCGGGTTAAAGGCTCACCGCGGAGCTGCAGGGATGGTTAGTGGGCTCGGGGGCGCGCCGGAGTGGCCGAATCGACGGAGGCATTCGGCGGCCGTGGTCGGAGAAGAAGGCCGCAAGCGTCGTATTGGGGCCGTCCTGGCTCGTGTAGCTCGGAGAGGAGGGAGAGTAGGTGGCGGCGGCGCCTCTGAGAGCATCGGCGGGGCGACGCAGTGGCTGTGGCCACGGCGGCAACGAACGGCGGCGGCGGGTGTGTTCGGTCGCGGGAGGGAGAGAGAGCAGAGGGGGATAGGGACGGAGGGAGAAGTGGACGTGGCGCCAGGGAGGTGGGTGGCATCTCCAGGGGGTCGGGGAAGCGAGCAGAGAGGCAGGAGGAGGTGGAAGCAGGAGGTGGAGTTCGGGCGCGCGCGCGTCGACACGCCGACGTCCTTCTGGCGAGGGAGGAAGACGACAGGGGGGGGGGAAGCGGCGGTGGGCTGGGCCGGTCAAGCTGGGCCGGCTGGGCTGCCAGGTGAGCAACAGGTAGGTCTTCTGCTCTTTTTTAATTTTTCTTCTGTTTTGTTTAATTTACTTCCTTTTGCCACTGTTTCTAAATAAAACAAATTCAAAGACAGTGACAAAATTCCCCTGAACATTTTATTTAGCACAATGGAATTATACCAAAGCACATAAAAATGTTTCAGTTATTTGAACATATATTCAGTAATATTTGGATATAAGTTCAAATTCAAAAATAGTATTGATTTAAATTCAAAGTCCCAAAATAATTCCTTAAAAATGTTCCTAAATTTTGGTTTGATATATAGCTCTTGCCAAAATTCTCAAACATTGCAAAAGGACATCTTGGAACATAGAATGAGATTTCTAGGGATCTTTGCCCTGCTTTTAATTAAGTTTTTGAGGCTTTCAAAATTCCTCAATTCAAGTTTCAAAAATATAGACATGATGCACACATGAAGCTAGCCTAGAGCACTACCAGCAGCTAGGGATGTGACACATTCAGAGGAGGATACCATATCATCATACTACATCACAATCATTTTAACACAATGTTGACATCCAAGATAAATCATTATCCACTCCTAGCTACTTATGCATGGCATGAGAAACTATAATCTCTAATTGACATTGCAAACTTGTTTAATCATAATGGGTTGAATCATGGATACTAGGTTAAACATATTTACAAAAACAGAACAAGTTGAGTTCATACCCGTTTCTCTCTGCCACGACCAGTTCATCCAATATCATCATTATTGCCTTTCACTTGCACGACTGAGTGATGTGAAAATAATAATAGTGCAAGAGTGTCGTGGATTAAGCTAGAATCTGCAAACATTTTATTCGACAGAAGACAAGGTAAAATGGGCTCTTTGTTAGATTAACAATTATGCATAAGAGAGCCACTCAACATTTTCATCGTGGTCTTCTCCTCAGTACGACTCAATGAACAGAAAAGAAATTCAGAGAAACTCACTGAAATAATTTTGGAGTTTTTGATTTTCTAGAACAAACAATTAAAAGGGGAAAGAAAAAATGAGAAAAACTATTTCCACGGGAAAGCTCCCAACAAGCAAAAGAAGAACAAGGAAATCTTTTTGGGTTTTCTTTTTAGTACTACAACTAGCTACTCTAGAAAGAAAAATAAAAAAGAAGCAGGAAATATTTTTGGATTTTCTCAAAGGTTTTAAATACATAAGAAGAAAGTGAGAAAATAAATTCAACATGGCTATATGAAAAAGTGTGGACACCGACAACTGGAATGAAATGTGTGAACATGAATGGAATGTCGGTGGAAACACGTACTCCCTCAAGCTTAGGATTTTTGCCTAACTTCGTAATCAGTAGTCGAAGAAGCCATGAGGTCCCATGTTGAAATGCCGAGGAGCGGGCACCTGTGGCTCCCACTGCTGAGGCTCCTCCTCTCCTACAGTTTGGTTGTTTCGGTAAGTGATGATGTCTGTAGGCATAGTCCTGTATCCACCCCTGGCAATAGGATCAAACAAAGTAGGTGCAGGCAATGGAACAATATCACGAGTTCTCACATTGAAAACCAGGTTATATGGAATAGGGATGTTAGGATAATCAACGGCAATAAACTGATGGTATTCCATAGCAGCGCGATCTAAGTAAACCTTGGGCAACGGATAATCATACAGGCGTATCTGAACATTAAAGCGTGCCGCCAAACGAGTGGCGTCAATACCTCCATGTATTTTACCCTTGGACTTATTAATGTGAAGGCGACGTGCCACAATAGCTCCCAAGATATAAGTGTTGTCACCTTCAAGTGCACGACGTAAAACAACAAGGTATGGGGAACTGAGTGCACCCACCTTCTCTCTAGCAGGCAAACATTTTGTAATGAAAAGGGTAAACTAAAGAACAACAGGAAAATGCAAGCCAGTGACAGTGATACTCGACACCCCCCTCTCATCACCTACTATCAAAGTACGATAAAAGCTCTCAAACTTTGCTGGTCTAGGCTCTACCAAACTACCATCAGAAGGAAGCAAGAATATTTCACAAAATTCAGTAAGCGGTATCTAATGGGGTTCAGCATATAAATTAAACTACACCACAGGGGGATTATTCCTAGGAAGGAAATTAAAACTTTGCACAAAGGTGCTGGTGAGGAGATGATAATGTTCGCATTCAACCGCGATGAAGTTGGTGAGACTGGCATTAGCAGCATATTGTGCAAACTATTGAAGGATTCCAGCCCCTTCCATGAATGGGGTATGTGGCCATTCGCACGGCCGTACTTCCGCTATTCTCCGGGTATGGAGATCACTGTCGGATGACTCCCCAGTCACTCCCTTGGAGTTCTTCTTGGAAGCAAACTTCCTAAAGATACTCATGTTTTTCCTACGAACAAAAATTCTGAAATTTTAGTCCACAAATTTTTTCTCAACAAAACTTTAAAAAATCGATAGCAACTACTCATAGGGATATATAGAGGCCATAACAAGCATTCAAACTACTTATAACTCTAAGAATTCAACATGAAAATCTCATCTACAGCAGCACCAAGAGTAGCTAATTATTCAAAACATAAACCACTAAAGCAAAAACTAATTAGATAAACGGAGGAGTCACATACCAGGCAACAATCCCCCGAAACAGTTTCAGAAACGGACCTTCGAGCAAAGAGATCAAAATCCATGGGTTTGAGAGCAAGAACACACGAGAGGGAGCAATGGTGTTTTTTTTCTAGAGGTAGGTGATGATGTGGGATGAAGAGATAAGTGAGGGGCCCATGTGGGCACCACAACCCACCAGGGCGCGCCTGGGGGTCCTGGCGCGCCCAGGTGGGTTGTGCCCACCTGGTGCACCTCCCTCTGATATTATTTGCACCAGAAATTATTAAATATTCAGGAAAAATCGTATTAAATTTTCAGAGCATTCTGATAACTTTTATTTTTGGGTCATTTTTTATTCCACGGGAAATTCAGAAAACGGAAAAACATGGCATTTTCTTTTATTTAACTAACAAAAACAGAAAACAAAAGGTAGGGACGGAATGTAGTGCTTACTAAATTCATCAACTTCATACCTCTCAAAAATGATCCATTAATAAGTTGATCAGGTCTTATTAACAACCACTTTTGATTAGCATGAAACTGAAGAACTTTCATAAATCACTAAGTTACCTCAACGGGGATATGAATGTCCCCAATAATAAGCATTTCATATTTCTTTTTAACAGTACGTAGGGGTAGTTGAAAACTTCCAATAGTGATTGTCGGAGATTTTTCAGTGACATTAATACCATTCACTTGGAATTGTTTCTTCGGAAAGTGCACTGTATGCTCATTACTATTGATATGAAAAGTGACCTTGCTTTTATTGCAATCAATAACAGCCCCTGCAGTAAGAAAGGTCTACCAAGGATAATCGACATGTTGTCATCCTTGGGCATCTCAAGTATAACAAAGTCAGTCAAAATAGTAACATTAGCAACAACAACGGGCACATCCTCACAGACACTGATAGGTATGGCAGTTGATTTTTGCAAAGATATTTTAGTAGGTGTGAGTTTATTTAAATCTAGTCTTTTATATAAAGAAAAGGGCATAACACTAACACCAGCACCCAAATCACATAAATCAGTTTTCACATAATTTCTTTTGATGGAACAAGGTATAGTTGGTATTTCCGGATCTCCAAGTTTTTTAGGTACTCCATCTTTAAAAGTATAATTAGCAAGCATGGTGGAGATTTCAGCTTCCGGTATTTTTCTCTTATTGGTGATGATGTCTTTCATGTACTTTGCATAAGGAGGCATTTTTAAGATATCAGTCAAGCAGTATGCAAAACGACTGGCCTCAACATTTCAGCAAAGCGTTCAAATTATTCATCATCTTTCTTTTTAGTTGACTTGGGTGGAAAAGGCATAGGTTTTTGAACCCACAGTTCTCTTTCCTTACTGTGCTTTCTAGCAATAAAGTCTCTTTTATCATATCGTGTATTCTTGGGTTGTGGGTTATCAAGATCAACAGATGGTTCTATTTCGACATCATTATTTAATTCTTTTTCATTGTTTGGTTGAGTATATTCATGAACATCAGCATTATCTTTTTCATTATCACTAGGTGAGTGTTCATTACCAGGTTGAGTTTCAGCATCAAAAATAGAAACATCATTATCATTAACATTATCAGGAGGTTTTTCTATTTCAGGTTCACAAGAAGCATGCATAGTCCTATCATTTTTCCTTTCTTCTTCTTTTTAGACGGACTAGGTGCAGTTGTATTCCTTTGTGAATCCTATTCAATTCTTTTTGGGCACCCCTCAGGATAGAGTGGTTCCTGAGTCATTTTACCTCCTCTAGTTGCAACTCTAACAGCAAAGTCATGTATGTTGTTATTCATCTCATCAAGCAATTCTCTTTGAGGTTTAGCAACTTGTTCTAAGTCTGTACCATAGAAGCATGCTTCCCTACACCTCTAACATCATTTGAGATTCTAAATAACAAGTCACTCAAGCGATCAATCATATTATAATTATATTTCAATTGTTTCATAACATTTGCATTGAAGTGATCTTGCTTTCTAATATAATTCTCAAACTCATAAAGGCATTGGCTAGGGTGCATATTGTGAGGATTATCATTATCATTGAATTTCATTAGAGAATTTACCTCTACCACCTTAGGCAGTGGAGGTGTATCAAGCCCATGTATTTCTTCAATGGAGGTAAATTTTTAACATCCTCAGCTTTAATACCTTTTTCCTTCATAGATTTCTTTGCCTCTTGCATATCTTCAGGACTAAGATATAATATACCCCTCTTCTTCGGAGTGGGTTTAGGCAGCGATTCATGAAGAGTCCAATAATCATAATTTTTCAATATGTTATTCAATAATTCTTCAGCTTGCCCAATAGTTCATTCCCTGAAAACACAACCAGCACAACTATCTAGGAAGTCCCTAGAAGCATCGGTTAGTCCATTATAGAAAATATCAAGTATTTCATTTTTCTTAAGAAGATGATCAGGCAAAGCATTAAGCAATTGGAAAAGACTCCCCCAAGCTTGTGGGAGACTCTCTTCTTTAATTTGCACAGAGTTAAATATTTCTTGTAAGGCAGCTTGTTTCTTATGAGCAGGAAAATATTTTTTAGAGCAGTAATAAATCATATCCTGGGGACTATGCACACAACTAGGAACAAGAGTATTGTACCAAGCTTTAACATCACCCTTTAATGAGAACAGAAATAATTTGAGGATATAGTACTGGCGAGTTTTCTCATCATGAGTAAAAAGGGTGGCTATGTCATTCAACTTAGTAAGATGTGCCACAACAGTTTCAGTTTCATAACCATGGAAAGGATCAGATTCAACAAAAGTAATTAACTCGGGGTCGACAGAGAGTTCATAATCTGTATCATAAATAAAGATAGGTGAAGTAGCAAACTTAGGATCATATTGCATTCTAGCATTCAGGGATTTTTCTTTATACTTTTATAATAATTTCTCTAGATCATCTCTATCCTTACAAGCAAGAATATCTCTAGTTGTCTCCTCATTCTTAACATAACCTTTCGGTACTTTTGGTAATTCATATCTAGGAGGACTAGTTCGAGCAGGTGTTTCAAGATTTTCAGTTTCAAGCTCATCATCAGATTCAACAACATCATGTTGTCCTACTCTAGCAATTTGTTCATCAAGAGAATCACCTAGTGGCACATCATCATCAAGAAAGGTACTAGCATAATCATAAGCATCATTCATAGCAGAAGTAGCATCATCAATCACTTGCGACATATCAGGATTGATAATATGTGGCGGTGTTGCAAGTTTACTTATAATAGAAGGTGAATCTAAAGCAGAGCTAGATGGCATTTCCTTACCTCCCCTCGTCTTAGAGGGAAAAAAAGCTTAGTCTTAGCATCCTTCAGATTCTTCATAGTGAATAATTGATAATAATCCCAAGTGACTCAACAAATATAGCTATGCTCCCCGGCAACAGTGCCAGAAAAAGGTCTTGATAACCCACAAGTATAGGGTATGGCAACAGTTTTCGAGGGTAGAGTATTCAACCCAAATTTATAGATTCGACACAAGGGGAGCCAAAGAATATTTGAAAGTATTACCAGCTGAATTGTCAATTCAACCACACCTGGAGATTAATTATCTACAGTAGAGTGATTAGTAGCAAAGTAATATGATAGTTTTGATAATAGTAGTAATAGCAATAGTAATGGTGACGGTGATAGCAGTGATTTTGTAGCAAGTGCAGCAGTAACGATAACATTAGTAACTTAGCAAGAACAATATAAGAGAAATTCGTAGGCATTGGATCAGTAATTTGTTGGATGATATTCATCATGTGACAGTCATAACCTAGGGCGATACGACACTAGCTCCAGTTCATAAATATAATGTAGGCATGTATTATGTAAATAGTCATGCGTGCTTATGGAAAGAACTTGCATGGCATATTTTGTCCTACCCTCCCGTAGCAGCAAGGTCCAATTGGAAACTAAGGGATATTAAGGCCTCCTTTTAATAGAGAACCAGAACGAAGCATTAACACACGACTAATACATGAACTCCTCAAACTACGGTCATCATCGGGAGTGGTCCCGACTATTGTCACTTCGGGGTTGCCGGGTCATAACGCGTAGTAGGTGACTATAATTTGCAAGATTGGATCTAGAACATAGGTATAATGGTGATAACATAAATGGTTCAAATCTGAAATCATGGCACCCGGGCCCAAAGTGACAAGCATTAAGCATGGCAAAGTCATAGCACATCAATCTCAGAACACAGTGGATACTAGGGATCAAGCCCTAACAAAACTAACTAGATTACGTGATGAATCTCATCCAACTCCTCACCGACCAGCGAGCCTACGAAGGAATTACTCACTCCCGGTGGGGAGCATCATGGAATTGGCGATGGAGAAAGGTTGGTGATGACTAAGAACGAAGATCCCTCTCTCCGGAGCCCCAAACGGACTCCAGATCTCGCCTCCCGATGAAGAACAGGAGGTGACGGTGCCTCCGTCTCGTGGAACGCGATAATTCTTTCTCCCTAATTTTTTTCTAGAAAAATGTGATTTTTAGCGTAGGTTTCAGGGTCTGCGGGGCCACCAGGTGGGGACAACCCACCTGGGGGCGCCTGGAGGGGGGCGCGCCATGGTGGGTTGTGCCCACCCAGGTGCCCCCTCCAGTGGATCTTGGCTCCAGAAATTCTCTTTATTGATATAAAAATCCTTGTGAAGTTTCGTGCCATTCCGAGAACTTTTATTTCTGCACAAAAACAACACCATTGTAGTTCTGCTGAAAAAAGTGTCAGTCTGGGGTTAGTTTCATTCAAATCATGCAAATTAGAGTCCAAAACAAGAGGAAAAGCGTTAGGAATAGTAGATACGTTGGAGACGTATCATAGCACATAAGGTATTCCTCCGGTATCCGGCAGTTGCATAATCTCATAGTCAAAGGAATATGTATATGACAAGAAGAAAGCAGTAGCAATAAAACTAAACGATCAATATGCTAAGCTAACGGGTGGGTCTTGTTCATCACATCATTCTCCTAATGATGTGATCCCGTTCATCAAATGACAACCCACATGTCTATGGTTAGGAAACGTAACCATCTTTGATTAACGAGCTAGTCTAGTAGAGGCTTACTAGGGACACAGTGTTTTGTCTATGTGTTCACACATGTATCAAGTTTCTGGTTAATACAATTCTAGCATGAATAATAAACATTTATCATGAATAAGAAAATATAAAATAACAAGTTTATTATTGCCTCTAGGGCATATTTCCTTCAAAAAGTCATTACATCAAATAAATCTCCAAGAACATCGAGAAGAACATTGTATTAAGAATCAAAAAGAGAGAAGAAGCCATCTTGCTACTGCCTACGGACCCGTAGGTCTGTGGTAAACTACTCACACATCATCGGAGGAGCACCAATGAGTATGAATAACCCCTCCGTCATCATGCCCCCCCTCCAACAAGGTACCAGAATAGGGCTCTAGATTGGATCTTCTGGTTTTGGAACTTGCGGCGGCTGGAATTGTGTTTCATCGACTACCCTAGGGTTTCTTGAAATATTTGTGTATTTATAGAGCCGAGAGGCGGTGGAAAGGACCTCTATGGGCCGCACAACCCATCAGGGTGCGCCAAAGGCCTCTGGCGCGCCCTGGTGTCTTGTGGGCCCCACGGGCCTTTGTGCACTTCCTTGGCTCCCAAGTTATCTTCTGGGCAGAAAAAATATCCAAAAAGTTTTGTGGCATTTGGATTTCATTTGGTACAGATATTCTGCAAAGTAAAAAACAAGCAAAAAAAGAGCAACTGGCACTGGGCACTATGTCAATAGGTTAGTCCCAAAAAATGATATAAAGTTGCTATAAAATGAATATAAAACATCCAAGAATGACAATATAACAACATGAAACAATCAAAAATTATAGTTACGCTGGAGATGTACCAGCATCCCCAAGCTTAATTCCTGCTCGCCCTCGAGTAGGTAAATGATAAAAACAGAATTTTTGATGTGGAATGCTGCCTAACATGTTCATCACATATTCTTTTCTTTTGTAGCATGGACATTTGAACTTTTAGATGATTCAAGACAATAGTCTATATTTGACATGAAGACTTCAATACTCAAGCATATCAATAAGCAACTATGTCTTTCAAAATATCAACACTAAAGGAAGTTATCCCTAGCCCATCATGCTCAATCATTGATCCATTCATGAAACACACTCGAATATTAGCTACGTCAAATGCACAAGTATGATCATAGTGCTCCCTGACGGTGTCCTGGACTAGGGGTTACTCAACACGTTGTCTCCCAAACAGGTGTATCGGACCAAGGACCCCCATGGCGGTTCACTCATGGGCCACTTCGGGCAGCCCTTGTTGCATACAAGGAGGTTTCCACAAGACTTGGCGCACAAGCCGAGGACTTTCCTAAAACCCTAGGCCTCCGGTGTGTTATATAAACCGAGGCCATGCTAGTCAATAGAGGATCTAATATTCATTAGAACAATCTTGTGGTAGACACATGTACTCTGTACTATACTCCATATGAATACAATCAAAAATAGGATGTAGGGTATTATCTCTTCGAGATAGCCTGAACCTGGGTAAAATCATGTGTCCATGTTACCATCGCTCCAAGACGCCTAGCTTAGGACCCCTACTACAAGATAAGCCAGATATAGAACGGACATTGGTGCTTTCATTGATAGCCTGTTGGGTGATTGTCACGGTTCGATGGATTGTTTTCATCTACATCGGTTATGACCTCGTTGATCGAGTTTGAAAGAAATTTCGGCAGCAACATGAACCATGTCATATTCTTCTGATTAGGTCGTTCTTCAATAAATAATTTATTCAGAACCCTGCTGTTGGTTTGCACTAATTCTTCGCAGATCAAAAGTTTAAGGCGGCTGTGTCCGTGAGCCACGCGCGCTAGTGTTCCCCGCTGGTTGGCCACGTAGCATATAAGAGCACCAGCCAAATACTAGTCCAACTAGTCAAATCGAAGATGGTCTGCCACCACTTTTCTCCTCCGCCGGCCGAAGTCCGAGGCCAAGTCCTTTGGCCGATGTCCTACTACTAGTACTGCTCCCCGTAAAAATGAATCTACTCCATGTGAAGTGTCAGGGAAGTTAATCATTTTGTTAATTGATATTATGAGTCTAAGTGCAGCACGATCTTCGAGATTTAATCTGTACATAGTGTGCCTTAGCTTTACTTTGCTAATTCACGTGAAGGTTAAACCTAATCTTTGATTTTTGTGGACTCTTCATCATCTGCCGCTGCAACTTCTCGTGGAAGCTGATCTGGTTTAGTACTAGGTCACCTAGGACCTTGAAAAAAATCCTCTTCGATCCACTACGTATAGAATAATTTCAGAATCAACAGATTTTAATGACGGCGGCCATACGTCGGATCTGGACTCCGCGGCTACTATGAGCACAATTAACTTCGATGTGCTACCTGATGTGCCATGAAAACTCTTGATGAAGGACGAACATGCGGCGGCAGCCTAGAGTCGAGGGTTCACAGCGTGGGTCAACATAAAAAAGTTAAAGAACAAAAGATCAGCCTGGTGATGATCCAGCCGAGGAGCAGGGCACATTGCTGATCCGAACTCAGCTCGGTGGCAGCAGACATTAGTGCAGATGAGTTCGGCTATTCTCATCAATCTTCTACAGTCGTCATACGTCGCCAAACAGGTTTATTTTTCCTAACGATTCAGTTAGCTCCTATAATTATTGCACATAGAATATTTTCTGTTGTTTTGCACTCCATTGTTTTTGCAGAGATATTTTGGCAACACTGGTACATGGCGTCGGTCTGGCCAGCCTCTCGCTGTTATCTAGGTCGATCGACCTGTGTGGACATTGCCACACCACAACGGCATCACGCCATCGACCTCGGTGCACAGGCCATGCTCACCAAATTATTCGCTTCTCATATATTGATCATGCAAAAAAATCAATTATTATTGTTCCTCGCTTCCACTGTATTATGTGTGCAGGTAATTAATTTTGACTGCGTCACGTGGTCACCTTGGCAGGCCAATGTCATCGTTCCGCCCATGCTGACCGAGTTGTGTTGTCACTTCGGCGTGCATCCTACCACCGGCATCTCCATGTTGCCACGTCATCGGACCAACCTTGGTGCTCAAGCCACATTTCTTTAATTATTTACTTCATTTAAATAAATTAAGTACAATTTTTTTCTTCATGGGTATTACTTTTGGCTCGCACTATTTTACTCGACTTCAACTACATCACGCGGTAACTTTGGCAAGCTGACGTCGTCGTCCCAATCGGCATAAATCGGCTCGCGTGATCACCTTGTTGGTCGAATTGCCATACCGACACGTTCGGTTGCCTCGAGGACTTTGACATCGCTGGGAGAGCTCTACCTCATCGAGTGTTCGGCACACAGGCTATATTTCTTTTATTACTTACTTTGCATAAATTATTTATTATGCTATGGATTTATTATTATTATTACTATTATCTCTGACTTGCACTATTTTCTGTGCATAGGTAAATGATCCGGGTTGCGCAGCGTTGTCACCTTGGTGTAGACGTACCATGTCACCTCGGATGGACCGGGGGTTTCGTCATCACTTCATTAACCCATGCCGGGGGCTTCGGCGTCATACTATCGGCCTGCTCCGTCGCCCCGATCGGACTGGGGTTCCACCACGCCACATTGGCCATGCTATGTGACCACTTCGGAGTGCCGAGCTCTTCGCTCCGCCATCTCGGGACCGGCTGGGGGGCTGGGACCTCGTCCCACCGTAAGCTCGGGCCGCACATCGACACCAAGCACATTAACTAGCTAAGTCGCTTCCATGCTCAGTTTTTTTATTTCTTGTTTGGTTCGACCAAACATTACATTTGTGTTAAAAACTTAATTTGTCAACAAACGGTGTTTGTTAGAAACAGTTCCTTTCCCATGTTAACTGGGGGCTCTTAAATTCATATGAGTTGCTTTATAATAAGCGTTCTTCTTCTAAGTCGTTCCAAAGTCTTTTTCTACCACTCCTTTCTCAACTCGAGTGCACAGTCAATAGCTGGATAGCCTAGTTTCTCTCTAAATTCGCTCGAGTTTAGTTCACCAAATTGGCCTATGAGAAGCACTCCGCCTTCGGGATATGGAGGTTGAAGCCGAAGGCTGACCTACTTGAAGTTTGGAGATCGAATGTGTCATGTTAAAGCACGACGGAAGGAAAAAATTATTTTAAGATCAATTTTCGGATTGGCGCCGAACACTTGATTTAGTACGATCGTCAAGGTTTTACATAAGTTTTTTGGCTTTTTGAGCTTATGGAACTTTTAAGGTATTTCTATGTTTTTCTTTCAGGAAGCAGGACATCCTCATGACCGAGGTTCCCGGCGTAATATTTCAGCTCCGGAAATACTTTTCGACCCGCAGCTTGGCATCTTTCCTGCCGACCTCCACCTCGGCCTTGCAAAATACACACTATATCTCGGCTAGTTCTCGAGAAGTGCAACGCCAGACGCCTTTAAAGCATTGGAAATATTAACGGGGGGATGAGACTCCAGCTGTACACACCAAAACCAAGGTACCCCTCAGAGTCCTCGGAAAAGCGTTCTTGGACATTGCTTATATGCATCAGTTTCAAATTGTGTCTTTGGTCAATAGTTGGGTTGGCCGGCTCCTGTGCTTGCCTCCTATGTTCCGCTTTGTTCGGCTATGTGTGCAAACGGAGAACCACTACGATTGTGCTTACAGCTCGAAGGGTTAAGCACCTCAGTGGAGAAAGCCAAAAACTAACTATCACAATGGGCGTAAACTGGTCAGCGATCCGATGACGGTGTCAAACTATAGATCGATAGTGATTACCCTGTGTTAATGATGGGCCTTTCATAACATTGGCTGAAGTGTTAATGGCTAGACTTCGGTCGGTGCCGAACACTAACCGGGGGCTCGTAGCTAGCTTCCCTAGTTTAAAGCTCCTATGACTAAGTGAAAGTTATAAAGCCCTCATATCTTATTTCCTCGTTTCCGCTAACACAACCGCCTCCGGGCACCGAAATGTCGGCTAAGGGTTGTTTTGTTATTGCGGAAACACGCTGTGTAGCATCTACAAAGGGGTGGAAGCTGACGATGGGCCACTTTCAAATGATAAACGGTCGCAACAGAGTCAAAATAAACATATCCTTAGCGTTTGTATTCAAATATATAGGCGCTGCCTTCCATAGTTATCATCATAAATCCATAAATATGCATCAATTTGAGTTAAGGTTTTGGCCAAGCTGGGTTGCCTGGCTCCTGTGTTTACACCCTACATTCTTGATTGTTCGGCTAGGGGGTAAAGGGAGCACCTCTATGATTGTTACTTCCGGGATATACGGGTTAGTACCTCAGACTGGGGGAAGTTGAAAGCTAGCTATGTTAAAGAATATAATTGGTCGGCAATGACGGAAGTGAAATTTTTGTTCATTAAGACCATAGAGTTCGGGAACTTTCCTTGAACTAAATCCTCAATATTTTCCTCCCACATGTATAGCCTGGGGAAAGGAACTTGTAGAGGAACTATTTTCTGCGGAATATGTTTCTTATATTAAAAAGTTATATAACATATCTTTCCATGTACCTTTGTTTATAAAACCGTATGGCTGGATTGCCTTGTTTGCCATAAATCTTTACCCTTGTAAAGGCTCTATAAAGTAGGACAAACACTCCCCGGCTACTGGCCAAGGAGGTTCAAGCCGATGGTTGGTCAACAAAGTATTGTACAATGCGGATCCGAGCATTAATGACATAAAGTACTTGGATATATAGAATAATTGCACATAAATTGTGATTAAAATGAATTTACTCCGGATATCGATCCTTAATTCGGTCACCCGTGCCCACATTAAGGCTCGGGGGCTACTGGGCTTCGGGCTTATCTTTTACTAATATTAAAGGGGCACATCGATCCCCTGATCTGGTGTTTCCACCCGACCAGTGTCTCGGGGGCTACTACATTACCTAGTCAATGCAGAAAATTAAAGTGCTTAGTGTTCGGCTTGACTGAACTATGGGCAAACGCTACTTCGAACAACAATAGGTACCATATGGGCTTGTCCGGCATCAAGCTAATATATTGCGGCGACTTCTCCAAACCCTCTCTCAAGGGTCCGTCCGCCGATTACTACCTCCTCTAATGTGCATCTCGGGTTTTAGGCCGATACACACACCTTGATGGCTACAGGCTATATACATCTCATCAGCAAATAAATTGCACAGCTCATAAGCAGTCTAGCATAAAGCTCGGATGCAAGTGGCTAAATCCATATAGGACATTTTCGGCATAAAACTCAGATACAAATGGTTGGCTCCATAGAGGGCATTTCCAGCATTTAGCTCGGTTAAACTCCTTCAACTTTTTCGAACCAAGGTGATCTATCACACCTCAGATATAGTCCGACATTGGATCTTGGATACAGTCCGGCGTTGGAGCTTGGACGCGAGAGGACACCGCCGCACGGGAAACACTTCAAGCCCGAGCTGTGGCATAAAAATAACAAGGCATTGATAAAGGCCGAGAACTTAATGGGGCTCCTTGGATACTCGACGTGTAAACTCTTCGAATTCACTTCAGCGATTCTCAAGATCGAAGGTGAGAAGATTTATTGAACCAGTTTTCAAGACCGTCGACCAAAGATGAAGAATAGTTCAGAAAAATCAAGGAGCATCCCCAACTTGAAGACCGGTTCAGGGGCCTACTGACGGTGTCCTGGACTAGGGGGTACTCAACACATCGTCTCCCGAACAGGTGTATTGGGCCGAGGACCCCCATGACGGTTCACTCATGGGACACATCGGGCAGCCCATGTCGCATACAAGGAGGTTTCCACAAGACTTGGTGCACAAGTAGTCGGGGAAACGAACACCTATGGGATCAGGGGCGACCCCTTCTACGGTTGGCGGAGAGAGAGCTGCACAAAAGGCGGGTCTAGCGATTAGCGCGAGGCGACTTTTACTCAGGTTCGGGCCACAAAGGTGCGTAATACCCTAGTCCTGCATGTTTGTATATTTTGTGTTCTTGAGCTCTTGAACTAGCTACAATGCATGCCCCGTTCCAAAAGTTCGAATCCTCTCTCAGTATGCCTCGGGCCTCCTTTTATATGTCAAAGGGGTCACCAAAGTGGCACACAGGAGGTGGAAGGCAAGCTACAGTGTGCATACTTACTGCTGGCATCATAGGACAAACGCATTTAATGTGCTGCCTATGTGCCCCTTCACTTTATTGGGGACGGCAACAGAAGCTTCCCCGTCCGTTGCTGCCTCTCCCCGCCTTGACATGCGTCCAGACTAACGAGGCATGCAGTGCCACGCTGGCTAGCTATCTGCTGTATTGGCGCGGTGGTAGAGCCACCACGAAGATCTATATGCCGCCACGCAGGCGTCTGCCTAGTTGTTAAGCTAGTCGTCGCGCTGGAGTGGTGGTGAGGTGGAAAAACCTTGTCAGGCGCGGGCCTGGTCGGGAACCTGCAATCATCCCCGGCAAGGCTTGCCAGGGTCCTCACAGTCGTCCCCGACAAGGGTCTTGTCGGGGGGCTTCGTCTTTTGGTTCCACATGGGCCTGCAGGCCATCAGTCTTCACAAAGATCTGCATGCTACTACACATGCTGTCGGTGTCAAAACCGGCGGATCTCGGGTAGGGGGTCCCGAACTGTGCGTCTAGGCGGATGCTAACAGGAGACAAGGGACACAATGTTTTACCCAGGTTCGGGCCCTCTTGATGGAGGTAAAACCCTACGTCCTGCTTGATTGATATTGATGATGTGGGTATTACAAGAGTAGATCTACCACGAGATCAAGCAGGCTAAACCCTAAAAGCTAGCCTATGGTATGATTGTCGTTGTCCTACGGACTAAACCATCCAGTTTATATAGACACCGGAGAGGGCTAGGGTTACACAGAGTCGGTTACAATGGTAGGAGATCTACATATCCGTATCGCCAAGCTTGCCTTCCACGCCAAGGAAAGTCCCATCCGGACACGGGACAAAGTCTTCAATCTTGTATCTTCATAGTCTTGGAGTCCCGCCGATGATGATAGTTCGACTATCCGGACACCCCCTAGTCCAGGACTCCCTCAGTAGCCCCTGAACCAAGCTTCGATGACGACGAATCCGGCGCGTATATTGTCTTCGGCGTTGCAAGGCGGGTTCTTCTTCAAACTTCATGTACCTGCCGAATAGTGTTCGGCTTCCTTATAAATGTTGCGCTTCTTGGCTTCTACGTCCAATAATGGCCCTCTTCCACGTGTCGTATGAATGCGAAAAGCTAGGGTATTTTTACATTTTACCCCCCGGCCGCGCGAACGAGCTGCCTATAAGAGAGGCGATGATCTAGATCCAACTCACACTATCCTCCTTCCGCAAGTACTCATCGAAGCGCCTCTGACAAAAATCCATTCCATCATGGATAGTCGACGCGGCTCCTCCTCTCGCGCTCCCAGCCCTCAGCCAGGAGATTGGGGGAGATGCTCAGTTCCACACAGCGAGCTAGTGACGCTCCAAACCGAGGGATATCTTCCCCCAGCCTTCATGGTTCCGGTTCGAGCCGGACTGGCCACCTTCAGGGGTGGAAAGCAGGCGGAGAGCGTCCCCAACCCTTCCAAAGGAGAGCGGGTATGCTTCGTCCCTTATCTAATAAGAGGACTCGAATTTCCCATACATCCGTTTCTCCGGGGGCTCCTGGAGTTCTACGGACTCCAGCTTCACCACCTTACACCTGCCTCCATTCTGCACATCGCGGGCTTTGTAGGTCTTTGCGAGCTGTTCTTGGGCATCGAGCCCCATTTTGCACTGTGGAAGAGATTGTTTTGCCTCGTACCCCGTTCTCACGAGAGGTCGATATATCAAGTGGGCGGAGCCGAAATATGGCGCATCGCCGGGACCGGATATCTATCCGGTACCCCGAAGAAGGCGTCCGAAAACTGGCCTTCGGAATGGTTCTACATGGAGGACACCCCTCTGCCGGATCCAGTTCGGATCGGCCTCCCGGAGTTCAGCAATGCTCCCTTGAAGAAACGCCTGAGTTGGCGCCTGCGGAGCCCTCAACGGGAAGATGATGGGAGCGCCCATTATCTGATGGGCCGGATTAGGTTACTGCCCCACTCCGGATTGACCATGATTGGAATCATGGCCACGTGCATTATGCGAGGGCTGCAGCCGCTCCAATATAGGGGCCACCCCATGTGGGATTTCAACGGGGAAGATGATGCCACCCGTCATGGCCGCAGAGGGCCGGGATCGGCCGCCGATCTGGTAAAGATCCTGTCCGGCTTGTACAAGGGGGAGAAGGAGGACTTCCTCCGCACGAGTCCATTGAATGGATTCTCCATGAATAACCCTCGGAGCTGGGTAAGCGGACGTTTATCTATCCAATCCATATTTCCAAAGTCGAGTGTCTTACTTTGTGATTTTGACGCAAGAGATGCGCCGGCACGTGGAGGGCATACAAAGCCTAACTCCACAGCCCGAGGATCCAGGACGATCCCTTGATCCGGCCTCCGAAGAGGATCCAGACATAAAGGTGGAGCTAATTGACGGGGTGTTCCACCAACTTAGCATGGACAATGTCCTAGTTGCCATTACGGCTGACTACCCCAGTTTATTTCCGGCTTCCCAGGTGACTACGACCGGAGTCCTGACACCATCATTTGATCCATGCTCATTTCTGACCATCCTATACCGATGGTGCATCGCAGGAGGCGTCTTTAAGGCGGGAAGCCGAACCCGCGGCGGCTGACCAGCAAGGGTCAGTTCGGCCCAGCAGGCGGAAGAGGAGTGCGACACAAATTGAAACGTCGCCGCAACGGTACGGCGCACCGCTGTTTTTAAGGGAAGGATCCCTAGGAGGTATATTAACGCTCATGACTTTTCCAGGAGAAAGAGCACTCGCCGGACAGTGTCCGGAGAGGTTGCCAATCAAGCCTCCGCCAACCATGCTCCAACGCGTGGTCCGGAAGGGGAGGCGAACACAAGGCATGAGCCGGGTGCTCCTCCAACGGAGGATACCGACAGGCTGTCCACCACCAGGTCTGAGGTGGAGAGCGCCATGAATCACAGGCATCGCCGGACAGTTCTTCGTGACGCGTGTTTCTCCTCGGAGGCGTTGAATGCCTTTAATGAGGGAGATGCGCACCTCCGTGCCGCTCAAGATGGTTTAACCAGAGCCACAGAGCAGTATGTGAAGGTCATACGGGTAAGCAATTTTAATAGTTATATATGCCAGTAGCCCCCGAGACTTAAAATAGTTAAAATAACTGATTTAAGGATCATTTGTTATGCAGGATCTTACGGAGAAGAATACCCACCTGTCCCAGGAGCTTCAAGAGTGCAAGACCCAACTTTGAGGCCGCACTGGCCGCCACAGGGGGAGCTACAGAGACCCCCGCTGGTAATACATACTTTGAAAAGATAAGTAGTTAATAAAGTGCGGCGTGTGCGTAAATCTGACAATAATATTGCAGAGGGTGCCGGACTAGATCCGGACAAGCAACAGCTACTGCGCCAGCTGAAGGCTAGCGAGAGGGTGCTTATGAAGGTGCAGCAGGAGAGGAACAAGCTCCAAGATGCCCACACCCAGCTAGGAGAAGAGCTGAAAGGTGTTCGGGCCCAGCTGTCTGGCTCCGTGAAGGAGAATTAGCGGCTTCGTCGCGGCATTTATAGTAAGTGCTTTAGCAAACTCCTTTGAAAAGAAGAGTTCGGCGAGGAAGTCGATTGAGCTCACAGGTCGCCCTGCGGAGGGAATGCCCGGTTCAACGGGTGACCAACTCCCCGAGCTGATGCAACTGCACGAATGTGTTCGGCAAGCAATGAGTGGCGTTGCCCAGGCCTTATGGCCGTCCGTCTCCCTACCCGAAAGCCTTGAAGGGCTTGCCGAGAAGCTTCAGGGAGCACGGCAGTGCTTCCGTCTGTGGAAGATATCGGCCTGCCGTCAAGGCGCCAGGGAGGCCTGGGCCATGGTGAAGATGTGGTACAAGAAGGCGGATCCGAACCACATGGCCGAGGTCGGACCTGTGGGGCCCGATGGGATGGAGATCCCTGTGAGCTTAATGTACAGCCAAGTAGAGTTGGCCGCTAAGTATTCCCAACAGGACTGTAAATTAGAGAGCCTGTTAGACGGGATTGAAGAGGAGTACAATCAGTCAATTTGACGATGTATTTTAAAATGACATGTAAATGCCTTCTAGCCGGATTGTAGATCGTTTGTCTTTGCCGACCTTTTCGCTTCAACCTCGGGACCCTAGAGTCCGGAGTGTGTCCGAATACCTTCCCAGTTATGAAAAAACCGGGGCATGCATGGAAACCAGGCGTAGGGGTCATTAGTGCTTTATCAGACAAGTGCCCAACTAGTTATGTTATATTACATGGTTAGTAAGAAACATCTTCCAGGGAGAATAGTTCCGTTAGGGGTTCCTTTCCCTGGGAGGCATGCCCTAAAGTGCATGCCCACACTGCGAAGAGAGCAGAAAAAGCATCTGGGGGCAGATAAGTTAAATAAGTAATAAATCATCTTTCAAGTCACCGACCGAATATTCCCTTAAGAACGCTAGCTTTCGGCTTCACCCAGTCAGAGGTACACATCCGGCTGACCCGACAGTAACAATCACAGCGATGCTCCCTTTACCTCCTAGCCGAACAATCGGGAACGTAGGGGTAAGCACAGGAGCCAGGCAACCCAGCTTGGCCAAATCTTAAGTCATATCGATGCATATAATGGTGAATAAAAGGTACATGTGGAAGTATGACACATGTGTTGGGCATGAAGCCCATATAAATAAGCTTCTGTTAAAGAAGCCCCCAGGTATAATGAGTGCTAGGAGCACATCAAGTGTGTGCGAACAATGCGCAAATCAGCCTATCAAAGGCTTTTACTGCAAAAAAAGTGGGAAGAAGGAGGGGGACAAGAGACAGTGAAAATGTAAAAGGTGGACGGAGGAGGGAGACAAACTCTGAGCCCGGCGCTAGGCGTAGAATCTTCGGAGACGGGCTGCGTTCCATGGGTTCGGCTCGAGTCGATTGTCAGATGCGTTACGTAGACGGTATGCTCCGCCGGTCAGGACTTGCTCGATGATGAAGGGACCTTCCCATTTGGGCTCAAGTTTGTCCTTTTTCTTGTCCGGCAGGTGTAGAACAAGTTCGCCAACATTGTAAGTTTTGGCCCATACTTCTCTGCTTTGGTATCTTCGAGCCTGCTGCTGATAGAATGCGGAACGAGCTTTTGCCATGTCTTGCTCCTCCTCTAAGGCGTCCAAACTGTCCTACTGATCCAACTCGGCTTCTCTTTCTTTGTACATGCGCACGCGAGGTGAGTCATGAATTATATCGCAGGGCAGAACTGCCTCTGCGCCGTACCCCATAAAAATGGTGTGAATCCGGTAGTGCGGTTTGGCGTGGTCCGTAGCCCCCAGAGTACGGAGTCGAGCTCCTCTACCCAGTGCGTGTTAGATTCCTTGAGGGACCGCACTAGTCTGGGTTTGATGCCTCTCATGATTAGACCATTTGCTCGTTCGACTTGACCGTTAGTTTGGGGGTGATAGACTGAAGCGTAGTCGAGCTTGATGCCCATGTTTTTGCACCAGAGTTTAACCTCGTCGGCCGTGAAATTCGTGCCATTATCAGTGATGATGCTGTGGGGGACACCATAACGGTGTACTACCCCGGATATGAAGTCTATCACGGGTCCGGATTCGGCAGTTTTAACTGGCTTGGCCTCTATCGATTTGGTGAATTTGTCCACCATGACCAATAGGTATTTTTGCTTGTGGGTTCCCCCTTTAAGGGGTCCAACCATATCAAGCCCCCAGACCGCGAACGGCCAGGTGATGGGTATAGTTTTGAGGGCGGTGGGTGGCATGTGGCTTTGATTAGCAAAGAGCTGGCAACCAACGCATCGTTGGACTAAGTCCTGAGCATCTGCCCGGGCAGTCGGCCAATAAAATCCTGTACAGAAGGCCTTGCCTACAAGGGCCCGGGCTGCGGCGTGGTGCCCACCGAGTCCGGCGTGAATTTCAGCCAGGAGATTTCGCCCTTCCTCTTCGGAGATACACCTTTGAAGGACTCTGGTTGTGCTTTTCTTATAAAGTTCTCCCTCATGGACCTTGTAGGCTTTAGATCGCCGAACTATGCAGCGGGCCTCATTTTGGTCTTTGGGGAGTTCCTGCCTAGTTAAGTAGGCTAGGAATGGTTCCGTCCACTGGGCGATTACTGCCATTATTTTGTGGGCTGAGGGTGTGTTACATCCCTAGTTCTGGCCTGACCTATGCTTGCTTCCATCTGTGCATCATGTTTAAATTTTTGAAACTTGAACTGAGGAATTGGAAGCCTCAAAACCCTAAATAAAAGAAGGGCAAAAACCCTAAAAATCTCATTCATTGTTCCAAAATGCTCTTCTTAAATGTTTGATAATTTTTGGCAAGGGTTCTGGTCCCAACCAAAATATTGAACATTTTTAAGGATTTATTTTTGGGACTTTGAATTTAAATCATTAGCTATTTGAATTTGAATTATATTCATATAACTAGAATATAATTTCAAATACCCCTGAAATATTTTATGAGCTTTTGGAAAAGTCCATCTAGCAAAATAAAAATATTCAGAGGAGTTTTTGGCATTGTTTGAATTATTTTAAATTCAAAACAGTGGCAAAATAAATTAATAAAACAAACAGAACAGAAATATAAAAAAAAAAGAGCAGAAGCCTACCTGGCGCTCACCTCTCAGCCCACCCGGCCCAAACCTACCTGGCGGCCTAGCTGGCAGGCCCAGCCCACCTCCTCCTCCCTGTCGCCTTCCTCCTCGCGCCAGTAGGCAGAGGAGGGACACGGCGCACGCGCCCGAGCTCGCCACGCCACCACCCTGCTCGTCTGCATCGCCTGGACACCGCGACGCCTTGCGTCATCTCCTCGGTGCTGCCCCGACCCCCTGGACTCCCTCTCTCTCCCCCCAAACGCTCTCACCTCCTCTGTTCTTTCCGCAACCGAACGCGTCCGTCGCTGCCGACGAGCGTCGCCATGGCCACAGCCACTGCCTCGCCTCGTCGTTGCGCCCAGAGGCTCCGCCTCGACCCCCTCTTCCTCTCCACCAACCCATGCCCCGCCGGACGCCCTGCATCGCCGCCCACGCCATCTTCCCCATCTCCGGCCGCCCGAGATCGCCGTCGTTGTTTCGTCGTCACCAAGCCATCCCCGAGCCCACTAGTCTGCTCTGCGAGTTCACCATGAGCACCGGAATCTTTCCCCTCTCTCCCCTGCCTCGTTTGCACCGCGTAGCTATCAAATCCGCCGGAGCCGCGAGCTTACCACCGCCGGCGATGTCGCCGCCGCCGCGCTAGTCACTGGAGCTCGTGTCCGAGCACTCCATCGTGCTCAGCACGCTCCCAGTAGCACATATCACCCCACCACCGTCCTCCCCGTGCACCCCAACGCAATCCCGAGCACGCCCGAGCTCCGTCCGCGCTGCCGAGCTCGAGGCCATCATCTCCGGCCGCCCTAGCTGCTGCTGCTTGCTGAAACGGGCGCGGGTGAGCTCCAGCTCTCCGTAGCCGCTCTCCTCCGTCCATTTGGACGCCGGAGGAGCGAGCCCGAGCCCTCCGCCGCGCCTGTTGCCACCAGCGACGAACCGCCGGCGGGTTAGGCCCTGTTGACCAGGGGTTTGACCTCCCTTGGGTCCATGACAGGTGGACCCCGCCATCAGGTGATTAGCTTAAGCTAATCACCACCTAATCTAACCCCCCTAACACTGACAGGTGGGCCCGGCCCCTGCTAACTTTTGGTTAAATTAATAACTAATTTTGGTTAAGCCACTGACTCACTGACATGCGGGCCCCGCCCGGCTAATCAAGTTAGTTAGGGTTAATTTTAATTAGGTTGGTTAGTCCAGACACTGACACGCAGGGCCCACAGGTCAGTTTGACCTGGACGGCGCCTGTTGACCTGCTGAGGTCAGTATGAGGTCATGCTGACGCAATAATTCCTTTCTGGAATTAAAATAAATTAGGAAATGATTTATAAATTCCGGAAAATTGTATAAACTTCTAAAATTCATAGAAATTCAACCGTAACTCCAAATGAAATAAATTATATATGAAAAATTATCAGAAAAATTCAAGGAATCCATCTGTACCATTTTCATGCATGTTTGAACAATGTTTGTCCTCTGTTTTGGACAAAATAAATTAAGGGCATTTAAATAATCATATATGGAGTTGGAATTTGAATCATGTATTCAAATCAACTTCATTTAAATCATAGTTAGGTGCATTAGCCCAAAACACATTCATATTGCCATGTCATAGCATGCATCATATTGTGCATTGCATTGATCGTGTTTCTTCTGTGTTTGCCGGTGTTGTTCCCCCTCGGTAGACGTGTACCGGCGATGTGATCGATGACACCGACGAAGAGCTATATTATCTTCAGAAGTGCCAGGCAAGCAAAACCCCCTTGTTCATTCCGATACAATCCTACTCTCTCGCCCCTGCTCTCTTTTATTGCATTAGGACAACAACGATTCAACTGTTACTTGCTGCGGTAGCTGAACCCCTTTATCCTCTGCATGACCTGTCATTGCCACAGTAAATAGATGAAACCCACTAGTATGAGTAGGAGTTGCTTGAGCCCTATTGTGCCTACTCATTCATGTTTGTTTGTCATGCCTGCTACTGCTTAGAGTTGAGTCAGGTCTGATTCATCGGGGATGAATCAGAGGTGTGTGAACATGTCCTACTGTGTGTGAGCTAAGTGTGTGAACACGATTTGGTAAAGGTAGCGGTGAGAGGCCATGTAGGATTACATGGTGGGTTGTCTCATTGCAGCCGTCCTCAGGAACTGAGTTCTGTGTTTGTGATCCATGAACAGCTACTACCACACATTGGGTTCCGGTAACTCGACCCCTCTCGACTTATTAATCAACATGATCTCTGTCCAGGAGTTGCAACTAGTTTCTGGTGTTTGTAGGTAGTGTTAGTAGTCTACCAAGTGGCACCCAGTACAGGTGGGCTTGGGACAGACTAGGCACAGTGGCCCAGTGTACCAAGTGGCACCCGGATGGTGGACTTGGGAACCCTGCTCACATCGTTTGGGGCCGTAAGCGACACCCCGGCCGGATCTCCTTGCGGATGGAACCCGAATAGGCGATAAACCTGGACTAGAGACTTGTTCGGTTAGTCAGGTCGTGGCCGACTCCCTCGCCCGGCTTCTGCTTGAAGGTTGCCGAGGTACATGACGTGTACAGGGCGATAAGTGGCGAAAGCGTGTGTGAAGAAGTACACCCCTGCAGGGTTATCATTATCTATTCGAATAGCCGGATTCCTCGGATATGGAAACTTGGACCCCTTGCATAGTTCATAGACAAGTGAAAGTGGATACTCTAAAATACGCAAGATAAGCGTGAGTGCTATGGATGGCGTTCTCGTAGGGAGACGGGAGCGGATCCATAGTGGTGTATTGATATGGTGAATATGTGGACTCGTGTGCGCCACCTCAAAAGAGTTACTTGCAGTCGTACTTCAGGATAGCCACCGAGTCAAAGCTGGCTTGCTGCAGTTAAACCCCACCATCCCATTTGTTGATAATGATGCTTATGTAGTTAGTTCTGATGTAAGTCTTGCTGGGTACATTTGTACTCACGTTTGCCTATTTTATGTTTTTGTAGAGAGACTCTCAGTCTCACTAGTAGTTCCGCTTGGACTTCGACGTTTAGCTTGTTACCTCAGCTACGATCTTGTGCCTCAACAGGATTTGGTAGATAGTCAGGCTTCTCAGCCTTTTTCATTTATAGATGTCTGTACTCAGGCATGATAGCTTCCGCTTGTGCTTTGATTTGTATGCTCTGAATGTTGGGTCATGAGACCCATGATTGTAATATCTCGCTCCTCGGAGCCTATTGGATAAACTACTTGAGTCGTAGAGTCATTTTGTGATTCCATGTTGTATTGCACATATCGAGCATATTGTGTGTATGTTATTGAAATGCTTGGTATGTGTGGGATCTGACTATCTAGTTGTTTATCTTTAGTAGCCTCTCTTACCGGGAAATGTCTCCTAGTGTTTCCATCGAGCCATGGTAGCTTGCTACTGCTCCGGAACACTTAGGCTGGCCGGCATGTGTCCTTCTTCGTTCTTGTGTTTGTCCCTTCGGGGAAATGTCACGCGATGAATACCGGAGTCCTATTAGCCCGCTACAGCCCGGTTCACCGGAGTCCTGCTAGCCCAGTGCTACAGCCTGGATTCACTCGCTGATGACCAACACGTTCGATGCTGGGTCATGGATGCCTGTCCCTGTAAGTTTGTGCCACTTTGGGTTTACGACTAGCCATGTCAGCCTGGGCTCCTTATCATATGGATGCTAGCGACACTGTCATATACGTTTGCCAAAAGGCGCAAACGGTCCCGAGTAAAGGTAAGGCGACACCCGTGGGAATACCGCGCGTGAGGCCGCAAAGTGATATGAGGTGTTACATGCTAGATCGATGTGGCATTGAGTCGGGGTCCTGACAGCGTTGGTATCAGAGCTTGACTGCCTGTAGGATTACCAAGCCAAACTGGTCGAAGTTGTGTCTAGAAATGCTTTAGTTATGTAAGGGAATTGATTGTGGGACGGAACGTAAGGCTCTTTTTACTCCTTATACCTTATGCCCTTCTGATCTGAGTCCTCTTATCTTTTCTACGGGGTTAAGGAACTAGGCTTTCTCTTCTTTCTATCAGGATCACGTGTTACTAATCTGTAGACTTGTAAGATTGTTGGGTTCAAGCCTCAATTCAGTATCTACCTCTGTATGCTAATTGTTGATCTCCAAACCTTATTATTGTGCTTCTGAGTGGTTATGCCACCATTTTGTTGGATGTCTCAAATCATTTGAGCATTTACAGCCGTTACGCTGTCCAAGTCATCCCAGGTTTCTAAATAGTCGGATGCATTTGCAAATCCCTTCCTCCTGTTTCCGATGTGCCTTGGGTCAGATTAATCACACAAATCAGTGAGTTGAGGTACTTTATTGCCTTGACATATATGTTGGAGCTGGTATTATGACCCTAGGTGTCTTAGGGGATCATCTAGTAATTTAGCCATGATTTGTGTCCCAGTGTGATGATTCTGGCCATCATTCTCGAAAGCATCCCGTGATGCCACTTAGTTAGTAGGCATTTCACTTCTGGGTTTTGAACCCGAGATTCACCCTACTTACTTCATGTTGATAGTAATTGCTAGCTCCCTTAGGTTATTAGTAACCTTTGCGATAGTCCTTGAAGTCCGTGGTATCTTCTTCTTCCAAATACCATGAACTACTTATGGCAGAAGTTCCTCGTTGAACTGAACAATCACAACCAGAGTGCTCTTGATGAGTTCTCCATTATATATTGTGGCTCTGCCAGTTCTACCCTTCCGCATGGATTGCCCGGAAGAAATATGTTGAATTCGTTCGACATGCTAAACCATGCATCCACAACTCAGAAAATCGTATGTTCCTTTGAGTTGTCCCTCTTTAGTTATCTTTTGACCCTCGTCTATCAATTGATAGTCAAGATTATGTGTGCATTCGTTCATCGATGCCTATTACTCTTGTGGTCTGTCAAGCCATTCTATTCCGGAATGACTAGGAGAAACAAACTCCAGTACCTCATCCATATCTAGGATTGGGTCAAAGCAGTTGTACCCTGCAGATCAAGTTGCTAATCCAACTTTTGTTCTGTTCTACCTTGGAGTATTACCATCTTTATATCAAGAATATCATGGGAATTGCACACCATCCTATGAACTCTTGATACGGTGATACTCTCTCCATCATTATTCATTTCACGGTTCCCATGTTATTATAACCGGAACGCCGACAAGTGAACCGTGATGTGTGAAATCAATACTCATAGCAACCTTTTTGCTTGGTAGCTAAATGGACAACATCCTCATTCTTAACGTGTTGGTTATTAAATCATCATCCTAAGACTGATCGTGCTACCTAGTTCTTATTTCGGTGCACCCTTCGATTGATGAGTTAGGATCTTGTCAAGTCCTCACTCATTTGATCATATCTTCTTGCCCTCAAAAGCGAGATTGTTCTCGAGCTTAGTAACATACCGGTGGTTCGTGATTTTCCTAATATCTTCTCGGACGTATTACCAGGTTGTCCCCTGACTGTTATGTTGAGCTCGTGATCAAGTTGGTTTCTTGTGAAACACCCTCTCCTCTCCCCAAGAATCGGTGTTAGATATCCCTGAGCTAGTTGGTTAAGCTAGACAACAACTTGGAGAGTTGGAAGATAAAAGCTTGCCTGACTTAGCTCGTTCCAAAGGGATATTCTTGTGTAGTGTGTGTTGAAGAAAGATGATATCTTCATCGATTGGTCCCTGTGATCAGTTGCTGGACCTATTATCTTACCCAAACCTTTGATTGAGTATGGGCTATCATCAAATCAATCAGAACCAACGAAATCTGTAATGTTGTCTTACTCGTGGTTTTTCCTCGAGCATACACCATTATATCTTTTGGTCTGACCAATGCTATCACCGTGTTCACTTAACTATGGAATTCCTTTTAAAAGGGAACCTGGATGAATTGTTGTTGAGCCCATTGACAACATCCTTGTCTTCTCCATGATTCTGTTGGACATTAAGCTAGTGTTGGAAACTTTGTAAACAATGCCTTCGAGTTCCGTCTCTGAGGTATATGTTTGGATGAAAGAAGTGACTTCCTTTGATTCACGTGCATTTGATGTAAGTTGCCGCCATGGATCCGAGAAAGATTGTTTTGTGTTTCCTTTGGAATCATCCCAAGTCAGTCATGCATGTGCGAAGTATACATTGGACTGTGAGATTAGCTACCTCCATCCCATATGTGTCCCTAGCACGCCAAGCCACTGATTGACTTGCTCAAGGATAAGAAGTTCATCGATAAGTGCACAAGGACTTCGATATCCTCGATGATGGTTTCCCCCCTGAACTCGGTAGTGTTTTATTATAAGACTACCATGTGTTCATGTTTGTCTATGACAGCGTGTTCACACGTGTGTAGCGGAACCAGCTCATGTTTTGGAGCTTACTATCGTAGTTCATTTCCCGAGAATCTCGCAACGTCATCTCGTCGATTTATGTTGCAAACTTTCATTTTTCTTCCTAGACTCGATGAGTCTGGAATATTCTGACACCAACCAGGTCTGAATCTTAGGCAGATATGATGGTTGGAACATTTCCCAAGAACTATAATACTGGTCCCTCGATAACCGGTAAAGTGGATGTCATGGCCAACCCACCTAGCCGGAAGACCTATTATTGTAGTATCTTGATTAAGGAAGTTGGCCACCTTCCCATAAGGACTTCGTAGGATTTACTCCCTAGTTGTGCCTTATGATTTTTGTGTTCCGAAGTCCGACCTTTTACTTGATGTTCTAGATATCAAACCATGGGATGGGATACACTAGCACATCAAGGAGAACATTAGAGGCGGAGTGCTAAATGTCTCTCGGTCGATCATCCAGATTTTATTTCCTTGGCCTCGCCAAGGGTGAAATCTGAGAAAGTGTTATCCTCCTTTGCATCTGCATCATCCATCATCTTTCATCATGGTAGTAAGTTGTGTTGCCAGGACCCTTGACACGGATGTTGATAAAACCTGGATGATTGTGGAAAGGCTCAAGTTCTTGAGAGCACGCACAAGCGCTAGGTGTTATCATCAGCACTAACTGGGTTTGCTCTCAGTTTCCTCGGCAATGCTATGACCTTTTCAAATAGTGAATTCACTCTTTATTGTTGGGTTCTTCCCCAGTTATCAGAATCATTCCCAGCATTTGCATTTTGTTCCCAGCTTGCACGGCCAATGTGCCATTCTACCATGGGTCTCATCCATTTCCGGTGATAAGCAAATTCATCCATTACGTTGTCTTCAACAAGGTAATCCACATCATCCAAGTCCGAGTATGCCATTCTACCGAACCCCTCCAAACGATTGCTCGAGATTTTCCTTAGGCTGGTATAAAGAGTTTCAATGATCTCTAAATCAAAGGTAATTCTTTTTGCCACTTAAGGGGATATTTCCACAAGTCACCTTCCCTAAGGTGCCCCGTTATGGTATCGTGGCAACTCAACTCCTCGCTACGTTAACAATCGTTTACCACCTTCTTAAGTGTGGAATTATTGTCCATCTAGTGAACCTTCGTCATCCGTTTCTTTCCACCCCTCTTGATGTGTATCTCATGTCTCAACCCGAGAGATGGTTCTATGTCTCATTCCGTGAGTTGTTCGACCTTCGAGAAAATCGATCCTTCTAGAGTTTTCCTTTCCTCTTCTTGTCATGATTAGCTAGAGTTCTCAGAGCAGGACATCAAGACAATGATGGTGATCGAATCAATGTTCTTATGAAGACCTGGATCGTGAAGATTGTGTTAGGTCGCGTTCCCCATCGTCTTACCGTACACTTGAATCTCGGGTCGAGATTCTTGTTTAGTGGGGGTGAGTTGTTACATCCCTATTTCTGGCCTGACCTATGCTTGCTTCCATCTGTGCATCATGATTAAATTTTTGAAACTTGAACCGAGGAATTGGAATCCTCAAAACCCTAAATAAAAGAAGGGAAAAAACCCTAAAAATCTCATTCATTGTTCCAAAATGCTCTTCTTAAATGTTTGATAATTTTTGGCAAGGGTTCTGGTCCCAACCAAAATATTGAACATTTTTAAGGATTTATTTTTGGGACTTTGAATTTAAATCATTAGCTATTTGAATTTGAATTATATTCATATAACTAGAATATAATTTCAAATACCCCTGAAATATTTTATGAGCTTTTGGAAAAGTCCATCTAGCAAAATAAAAATATTCAGAGGAGTTTTTGGCATTGTTTGAATTATTTTAAATTCAAAACAGTGGCAAAATAAATTAATAAAACAAACAGAACAGAAATATAAAAAAAAGAGCACAAGCCTACCTGGCGCTCACCTCTCAGCCCACCCGGCCCAAACCTACCTGGCGGCCTAGCTGGCAGGCCCAGCCCACCTCCTCCTCCCTGTCGCCTTCCTCCTCGCGCCAGTAGGCAGAGGAGGGACACGGCGCATGCGCCCAAGCTCGCCACGCCACCACCCTGCTCGTCTGCATCGCCTGGACACCGCGACGCCTCGCGTCATCTCCTTGGCGCTGCCCCGACCCCCTGGACTCCCTCTCTCTCCCCCCAAACGCTCCCACCTCCTCTGTTCTTTCCGCCACCGAACGCGTCCATCGCCGCCGACGAGCGTCGCCGTGGCCACAGCCACTGCCTCGCCTCGTCGTTGTGCCCAGAGGCTCCACCTCGACCCCCTCTTCCTCTCCACCAACCCATGCCCCGCCGGACGCCCTGCATCGCCGCCCACGCCATCTTCCCCATCTCCGGCCGCCCGAGATCGCCGTCGTTGTTTCGTCGTCACCAAGCCATCCCCGAGCCGACTAGTCTGCTCTGCGAGTTCACCGTGAGCACCGGAATCTTTCCCCTCTCCCCCCTGCCTCGTTTGCACCGCGTAGCTATCAAATCCGCCGGAGCCGCGAGCTTACCACCGCCGGCGATGTCGCCGCCGCCGCGCTAGTCACTGGAGCTCGTGTCCGAGCACTCCATCGTGCTCAGCACGCTCCCAGTAGCACATATCACCCCACCACCGTCCTCCCCGTGCACCCCAACGCAATCCCGAGCACGCCCGAGCTCCGTCCGCCGCTGCCGAGCTCGAGGCCATCGTCTCCGGCCGCCCTAGCTGCTGCTGCTTGCTGAAACGGGCGCGGGTGAGCTCCAGCTCTCCGTAGCCGCTCTCCTCCGTCCATTTGGACGCTGGAGGAGCGAGCCCGAGCCCTCCGCCGCGCCTGTTGCCACCGGCGACGAACCGCCGGCGGGTTAGGCCCTCTTGACCAGGGGTTTGACCTCCCCTGGGTCCATGACAGGTGGACCCCGCCATCAGGTGATTAGCTTAAGCTAATCACCACCTAATCTAACCCCCCCTGACACTGACAGGTGGGCCCGGCCCCTGCTAACTTTTGGTTAAATTAATAACTAATTTTAGTTAAGCCACTAACTCACTGACATGCGGGCCCCGCCCGGCTAATCAAGTTAGTTAGGGTTAATTTGAATTAGGTTGGTTAGTCCAGACACTGACACGCAGGGCCCACAGGTCAGTTTGACCTGGACGGCGCCCGTTGACCTGCTGAGGTCAGCATGAGGTCATGCTGACGCAATAATTCCTTTCTGGAATTAAAATAAATTAGGAAATGATTTATAAATTCCAGAAAATTGTATAAACTTCTAAAATTCATAGAAATTCAACCGTAACTCCAAATTAAATAAATTATATATGAAAAATTATCAGAAAAATTCAAGGAATCCATCGTTACCATTTTCATGCATGTTTGAACAATGTTTGTCCTCTGTTTTGGACAAAATAAATTAAGGGCATTTAAATAATCATATATGGAGTTGGAATTTGAATCATGTATTCAAACCAACTTCATTTAAATCATAGTTAGGTGCATTAGCCCAAAACACATTCATATTGCCATGTCATAGCATGCATCATATTGTGCATTGCATTGATCGTGTTTCTTCTGTGTTTGCCGGTGTTGTTCCCCCTCGGTAGACGTGTACCGGCGATGTGATCGATGACACCGACGAAGAGCTATATTATCTTCAAAAGTGCCAGGCAAGCAAAACCCCCTTGTTCATTCCGATACAATCCTACTCTCTCGCTCCTGCTCTCTTTTATTGCATTAGGACAACAACGATTCAACTGTTACTTGCTGCGGTAGCTGAACCCCTTTATCCTCTGCATGACCTGTCATTGCCACAGTAAATAGATGAAACCCACTAGTATGAGTAGGAGTTGCTTGAGCCCTATTGTGCCTACTCATTCATGTTTGTTTGTCATGCCTGCTACTGCTTAGAGTTGAGTCAGGTCTGATTCATCGGGGATGAATCAGAGGTGTGTGAACATGTCCTACTGTGTGTGAGCTAAGTGTGTGAACACGATTTGGTAAAGGTAGCGGTGAGAGGCCATGTAGGATTACATGGTGGGTTGTCTCATTGCAGCCGTCCTCAGGAACTGAGTTCTGTGTTTGTGATCCATGAACAGCTACTACCACACATTGGGTTCCGGTAACTCGACCCCTCTCGACTTATTAATCAACACGATCTCTGTCCAGGAGTTGCAACTAGTTTCTGGTGTTTGTAGGTAGTGTTAGTAGTCTACCAAGTGGCACCTGGTACAGGTGGGCTTGGGACAGACTAGGCACAGTGGCCCGGTGTACCAAGTGGCACCCGGATGGTGGACTTGGGAACCCTGCTCACATCATTTGGGGCCGTAAGTGACACCCTGGCCGGATCTCCTTGCGGATGGAACCCAAATAGGCGATAAACCTGGACTAGAGACTTGTTCGGTTAGTCAGGTCGTGGCCGACTCCCTCGCCCGGCTTCCGCTTGAAGGTTGCCGAGGTACATGACGTGTACAGGGCGATAAGTGGCGAAAGCGTGTGTGAAGAAGTACACCCCTGCAGGGTTATCATTATCTATTCGAATAGCCGGATTCCTCGGATATGGAAACTTGGACCCCTTGCATAGTTCATAGACAAGTGAAAGTGGATACTCTAAAATACGCAAGATAAGCGTGAGTGCTATGGATGGCGTTCTCGTAGGGAGACGGGAGCGGATCCATAGTGGTGTATTGATATGGTGAATATGTGGACTCGTGTGCGCCACCTCAAAAGAGTTACTTGCAGTCGTAGTTCAGGATAGCCACCGAGTCAAAGCTGGCTTGCTGCAGTTAAACCCCACCATCCCCTTTGTTGATAATGATGCATATGTAGTTAGTTCTGATGTAAGTCTTGCTGGGTACATTTGTACTCACGTTTGCCTATTTTATGTTTTTGCAGAGAGACTCTCAGTCTCACTAGTAGTTCCGCTTGGACTTCGACGTTTAGCTAGTTACCTCAGCTACGATCTTGTGCCTCAACAGGATTGGTAGATAGTCAGGCTTCTCAGCCTTTTTCATTTATAGATGTCTGTACTCAGGCATGATAGCTTCCGCTTGTGCTTTGATTTGTATGCTCTGAATGTTGGGTCATGAGACCCATGATTGTAATATCTCGCTCCTCGGAGCCTATTGGATAAACTACTTGAGTCGTAGAGTCATTGTGTGATGCCATGTTGTATTGCACATATCGAGCATATTGTGTGTATGTTATTGAAATGCTTGGTATGTGTGGGATCTGACTATCTAGTTGTTTATCTTTAGTAGCCTCTCTTACCGGGAAATGTCTCCTAGTGTTTCCATCGAGCCATGGTAGCTTGCTACTGCTCCGGAACACTTAGGCTGGCCGGCATGTGTCCTTCTTCGTTCTTGTGTTTGTCCCTTCGGGGAAATGTCACGCGATGAATACCGGAGTCCTGTTAGCCTGCTACAGCCCGGTTCATCGGAGTCCTGCTAGCCCAGTGCTACAGCCTGGATTCACTCGCTGATGACCGACACGTTCGATGCTGGGTCATGGATGCCTGTCCCTGTAAGTTTGTGCTAGTTTGGGTTTACGACTAGCCATGTCAGCCCGGGCTCCTTATCATATGGATGCTAGCGACACTGTCATATACGTGTGCCAAAAGGCGCAAACGGTCCCGGGTAAAGGTAAGGCGACACCCGTGGGAATACCGTGCGTGAGGCCGCAAAGTGATATGAGGTGTTACATGCTAGATCGATGTGGCATTGAGTCGGGGTCCTGACAGGGTGTTATTTCATTGGCTGAGCCACCGGCTATGTCAGAATGTTCCGTGTTGGGTGGCGCGGTTGGTTCCGGGTTGCTATTTCCGGACTCCTCTTCCCATGGTACGGATGGCTTAAAGAGCCGCTCCAGGAAGATGTTTGGAGGGACGATGTCGTGTTTTGCGCCGATGCGTACCAACACGTCGGCTGCCTGGTTGTTGTCCCGGGCTACGTGGTGTAATTCGAGTCCTTCGAACCGAGCTGACATTTTTAAGACGGTGTTACGGTAGGCTTCCATTTTCGGATCCTTGGCGTCAAAGTCTCCATTTACTTGGGATATTGCGAGGTTTGAATCCCCGCAGACCTCTAGGCGTTGAATGCCCATGGAGATGGCCATCCGAAGACCATGTAGAAGGGCCTCATATTCGGCTACGTTGTTGGAGTCCGTGTACATTATTTGAAGTACGTATTGGACTATATCTCCGGTTGGGGACGTCAAAACGACGCCAGCCCCCAAGCCGGCCAACATTTTAGAGCCGTCGAAGTGCATAATCCAATTGGAGTATGCGCCGTACTCTTTAGGGAGTTCGGCTTCAGTCCATTCAGCGACGAAGTCAGCCAAAACTTGTGACTTTATAGCTCGCCACGGTTTATATGTTATATCGAATGGTAAAAGCTCAATGGCCCATTTTGCAATCCTGCCCATCGCGTCGCGATTGTTTATGATGTCGTTGAGAGGTACTTCGGAGGCCACTGTTATCGAACACTCTTGAAAGTAGTGTCGCAGCTTCCGGGATGCCATGAACACCGTGTACACTATCTTTTGATAATGTGGGTACCGAGACTTGCATGGAGTTAGGACAGTGGATACGTAGTACACTGGTTTTTGAAGAGGGAATTTATGCCCTTCTGTTTCTCGTTCGACGACGAGCACCGCGCTTACAACTTGATGTGTTGCCGCGATATATAACAACATTGGTTCGCCCAAGTTGGGTGTGGCTACGACAGGATTTCTTGCCAATATGGCCTTTATTTCTTCGAGTCCGACTGTGGCAGCATCCGTCCATTCGAAGTGTTCGGTGCGCCTGAGGAGGCGATAGAGGGGCAATGCTTTTTCTCCCAAACGGGAGATGAAGCGGCTTAGGGCCGCCACGCATCCGGTCAATTTTTGTATTTGTTTGAGGTCTTTTGGGATGTCCAATTGTGACAGAGCTCGGATTTTGGCTGGGTTTGCTTCGATTCCTCTACCGGATACAATGAAGCCCAAGAGCTTTCCGGCTGGTACGCCGAAAACGCATTTTTTTGGGTTGAGCATAATGTCATATGCTCGGAGGTTGTCGAATGTGAGCCTCAAATCGTCTATTAGAGTTTCGACGTGTTTGGTCTTGACGACCACATCGTCTATGTATGCCTCCACTGTTTTGCCGATCTGGGTAGCCAGACATGTCTGAATCATGCGCTGATATGTTGCACCGGCGTTTTTAAGTCCAAAGGGCATTGTGTTGAAGCAGAATGGTCCGTATGGAATAATGAATGCCGTTGCGGCCTGGTCTGTTTCCGCCATCTTGATTTGATGGTATCCAGAGTATGTGTCGAGGAAACACAATGAATCATGCCCCGCGGTAGCATCGATGATTTGGTCGATGCGGGGGAGGGGGAAAGGATCCTTTAGACAGGCCTTATTAAGGTCTTTAAAATCCACACAAAGGCGCCAGGATTTGTCATTTTTGGTACCATTACCAGGTTTGCTAGCCAGTCCGCATGTTTTATATCTCTGATGAATCCGACTTCCAATAGTTTGGCTAGCTCCTCTCCCATTGCCTGTCTTTTGGGTTCAGAAAATCGTCGAAGAGCCTGTTTGACTGGCTTGAATCCTTTTAGGATATTTAGGTTGTGCTTTGCTAGCCTGCGTGGGATTCCTGGCATATCTGAAGGGTGCCAGGCAAAAATGTCCCAATTTTCCCAAAGGAATTCTCGTAGTGCGGCTTCTACATCAGGGTTTAATTGTGCCCCAATGGAGGCCGTCTTTGTGGGGTTCGTAGGATGGACCTGGAATTTGACTATTTCATTTGCTGGTTTGAAAGATGTGGACTTAGATCTCTTGTCGAGTATCACATCGTCCCTATTCACCGTGGAGCGTAGTGCCGTGAGTTCTTCTGCCGCTAGTGCTTAGGATAGTGCCTCTAGGGCTAGTGCGGCTGTCTTGTTTTCGGCGCGGAGTGCTATGTCCGGATCACTGATCAGAGTGATGATTCCATTGGGCCCGGGGATTTTGAGCTTCATGTACCCGTAATGGGGTACGGCTTGGAAAATTGTGAATGCCTCTCGCCCTAATAGAGCATGATATCCGCTGCTGAACGGGGCCACTTGGAACGTGACTTCCTCGGACCTGTAGTTGTCCGGCGAGCCAAACACCACATCTAGTGTGATTTTTCCTGTGCAGCGTACTTCCCGACTAGGGATTATTCCTCTAAAGGTTGTGCTGCTTCGCTCAATGCGGCTCCAGTCTATTTCCATTTTTTGGAGAATTTCCTCGTAGATGAGGTTTAATCCGCTGCCGCCATCCATGAGTACCTTGGTAAGACGAAAGCCGTCCACTATGGGACTGAGGACCAATGCGGCTGGTTCTCGGGCTGTTCGGAATTTAGGTTCGAAGCTGGCATTGAAGGTGGTAGCCGTGTCGCTCCATGGATTTGTTGTTGCTACTTGGTAGACTTCGGCGAGGCTGCGGATTGTTCGTTTCCGCATATTATTTGATGCGAAAGTCTCGAAGACTGTTGATACCGTACTGGTGTTGTTGGGCTGGTTGTCAGGGGCTAGAAGCCCTTCGCCACTTTTGGCCACCTGTCGTAGTATCCAACATGCCCGGAGGCTATGTGTTGGAGTGGCGCCTTCTGCATTATGGATTTTGCAGTGTCCGCTGAGCCATCCCTCCAGTACGGTTCCGTACCCTTTGGGGGGGTTTTGCTTTTTGATTTTTGACCCAGGTGCTTGAGCATGGTGCACCCTTTTATTCCAGACTAAGGTTGTGTTTAGAGCCGGATTGTCCCAAAATCTAGTTTCGGTTTTCCAGGCACTCTCCATCGCACAGTATTTTCGTACTATGGTCGCCAGGTCGGTGAAGCGCGTCACCTCGCGACGACTTATGGCGTTCATGATTCCCTTGTCCGTGCAATTATTGCAGAAAATAGAGATTGCGCTTTCCTCATGGCAGTCCTTTATCCTGTCCATAACTAGGAGGAATCTGGCCCAGTAATGATGTACTGTTTCATCGGGCTCTTGCCGTATTTGAGATAGATCGCTTGTGTTTGGGTGGGCGGGTGGAGCTAAATTCGGAGCCCCGCCCAATCTGAGGCTCAAAGGCCGAGGAATTTCTGGATTTGGAAGCTTGGATTGCTGGAGGTCGTCCAACGAATCTAGTCTGCTGCCTGACTTTAGGTTCAGTACTCGATTGACGTCCGTCCCTCCGCGGGAATCCGGCATGGAGGGATCGGGAATCCGGACATAACTGGTTCTTAACATAAGGGAAGAGTCGCCGCGTTGTTCTTCTACCACAGCAACATGGTGGGTAGCCTCGGGAGAGTTAATTTCTCTCAGATCGGTTTTAAGCCCAATCTGATCATAGTCTGTAGCGACTCCCAGGACGGTGATGTGATCCAAGAGCTCATTTACGGAAGAGAGCTCCATCGGATCCAGCTGCTCGGCGAATTCTGAGTTGATGCGAAGATCGCTTTTGATGACCCGAGAGGTCATCGTCGAAGGGATGGCCGGACAGGCGGTCATAAGAAAACCAACCAGCCGGATAGCTTGACCGGCGGCCAAAGCTCCTTTGGCAATGGTACCGTCTTTAAAGACGGGAAGAGGCATCCTTCCTGATTGCAACGGCACAGAGGAACTCTCAATGAAAGCACCAATGTCGGTGTCAAAACCGGCGGATCTCGGGTAGGGGGTCCCGAACTGTGCGTCTAGGCGGATGGTAACAAGAGACAAGGGGCACAATGATTTACCCAGGTTCGGGCCCTCTTGATGGAGGTAAAACCCTACGTCCTGCTTGATTGATATTGATGATGTGGGTATTACAAGAGTAGATCTACCACGAGATCAAGGAGGCTAAACCCTAAAAGCTAGCCTATGGTATGATTGTTGTTGTCCTACGGACTAAACCATCTGGTTTATATAGACACCGGAGAGGGCTAGGGTTACACAGAGTCGGTTACAATGGTAGGAGATCTACATATCCATATCGCCAAGCTTGCCTTCCACGCCAAGGAAAGTCCCATCCGGACACGGGACGAAGTCTTCAATCTTGTATCTTCATAGTCTTGGAGTCCGGCCGATGATGATAGTTCGACTATCCGGACACCCCCTAGTCTAGGACTCCCTCACATGCGTTCCCAAGTCTTGGCCTTGACGTTGTCGATGGTGTCAAAGCTCTAAGCCTCAAGGGTGATAGCCTAACTCGTGCTTCGCAGGTCGTCCCGGCAAGGAGCTTGCCGGCGCTACGCAAGCCGCCCCGGCAGGTCCAGCTTGTCCTCTGATCTTTGTTCACTATCTTGATAGTCTTGTGTTTTGCCTTCTGTTACCCTGCCAGGCCCTGCCACAGGTGTGGCTACGATTGCCCGCGCACAAGTAAGGGGTATAGAAGAGCCCATACTTTTGTACACCGAAGATGTCGGGGAAACGAGCACCTATGGGATCAGGGGCGATCCCTTCTACGGTTGGCGGAGAGAGAGCTGCACAAAGAGCGGGTCTAGCGATCAGTGCGAGGCAATTTTTACCCAGGTTCGGGCCGCAAAGGTGTGTAATACCCTAGTCCTGCTTGTCTCTATATTCTGTGTTCTTGAGCTATTGAACTAGCTACGATGCATGCCCCATTCCAAAAGTCTGAATCCTCTGTCAGTACGCCTCGGGCCTCCTTTTATATGTCAAAGGGGTCACCATAGTGGCACACATGACGTGGAAAGCAAGCTACAGTGTACGTACTTATCGTTGGCATCGTAGGACAAACGCATTTAATGTGGTGCTTACGTGCCCCTTCACTTTATTAGGGACGACAATAGAAGTCGTCCCGTCCGTTGCCGCCTCTGCCCGCCTTGACACGCGTCCAGGCTGACGAGGTATGCAGTGCCATGCTGGCTAGCTAGCTGCTGTGTTGGCGCAGTGGTAGAGCCTCCACGAAGATCTGCATGCCTCCACGCATGCGTCTCCCTTGTTGGCAAGCTGGTCGTCGCATTGGAGTGGTGGTGAGGTGGCAACACCTTGTTGGGCGTGGGCCTGGTCACGGCCCCGCAATCGTCCCCGGAAAGGCTTTCCGGGGGCCTCACAGTCATCCCCGGCAAGGGTCTTGCCGGGGGGCTTCATCTTCTGGTTCCACGTGGGCCTGCAGGCCATCAGTCTTCACAAAGATATGCATGCTACTATGCATGCGTTCCTAAGTCTTGGCCTTGACGCTGTCAATGGTGTCAAAGCTCTCAGCATCATGGGTGATGGCCTCGCTGGTGCTTCGCGGGTCATCCCGATAAGGAGCTTGCCAGGGCTACACAAGCCGCCCCGACAAGGATGTTGCCGAGGGAGGTCCAGCTTGTCCTCTGCTCTTTGTTCACTATCTTGATAGTCTTGTGTTTTGTCTTCTGCTGCCCTACCAGGCCCTGCCGCAGGTGTGGCTACGAATGCCTGCGCACAAGTAAGGGGTACAGAAGAGCCCATACTTTTGTACACCGTCAGGAGCCCCCAGGCCTGGGCCACACATAAGCGCAAAGCGAAGTTGGGCCTGGCCCAAAGCATTGCGCGGGCATGCGTGCCAGAGATTTAACTTCCACGATCTTCTCCCCAGTTGCGCTTCGCGACGATCCACATTAAGGGCGTGACATGGGGGTCGTGTGTGGGACGGTCACAGGACATCTGTGTCACCTCGCAGCAAATGATAAAGAAGCGGCCCGCGCCTTCCCCATAAAAGAGGAATCTGCAGGGGCGCTGCTCATTTACCCTGTGCACCCTTCCTAAACTAGGAACCGACGTTCCCCTCTCCTTCCTCGAGCGCAAACCAGAGCTTCTCGCCTCCTCTTTGCCGCCGCCGCGCTCCCATTTCTTCCTGATCCCCCGCCTCTTCTCAGCCTCCATGGCGCCCAAGGCAAGCAAAGGCAAGGGGGCGGCCAAGGGTGCCGAGGGGAAGGAGGTGCCGGAGAGCGAGCTAGTGAAGTTGTAGAAGAAGTTCGCCCTCTTCGTCCCGACAGTTGATGCGCTCACCCTCAGGGGAAAATTCAAGCCCCTGTGGGGGAGAGAGACGTCGGGGCATCCTACCACGAAGATCATCCCTGCTCTCTTCGCCAAGCCCAGGTCAAATAAATATCCTTTATTCGTCGATTACTTCTCCTGCGGCATCTGCCCCCCTTTTTCCGACTTCTTCAACGACATCATGCACACCTACCGCTTCCATCTCCGGTACTTTACGCTAAATGCCGTGGCATGCATGGCCTCTTCGCCCACCTCTGCGAGGCCTTCGCCGGGGTGCACCCCAACAAGTGCTCTTCCTCCACTACTTCGCCCCCCACATCCAAACGGGGGGCGCCATCTCCGGCTGTGTCACTTGGATCCCAAGGGCTCATAGCAAGGGAATGTACCCGGAGGTTTCCACAAAGGACAAGTGGGACGAATGGCAGGGCCGTTGGTGCTGGATCGAGGAGAAGGATCCACAGGAGTTCTGCCAGGTCCGTCGGAATCCGCCGGTCCGCGGCAAACGACTGGGGCAAGCTCGACGCCAACAATGAGAAGCTCACGATCGCCACCACAAGGATCCACCGCCTTACCTCAGCTGGGCTCACGCTCGAAATGATCGCAGACGACTTCATCCGCCACCGCATTGCTCCTCTGCACAACAAGGGGAGGCCAGCCTCGGATTTCAAGAACGCGGCTGACATCATGAGGCTCCGCCCCGGCCTCAATTACAACTTCACGGTGATCCAGCATGCGCATCTCTGCCAGCGGCTCTTTCAGCTCAAGGTTGACGAGACCGGTGAGGCCGAGAGGTCCGGCAAGGCCACCAAGACCGGCAAGGTGGACAAGCCGTTCAAGTTGCCAGTGGGTGTGGTCCCATTGAGCAATAACTCTTGCCTGACCGCCATCATCGCCATGATGCCGGCATTCAATGCACACGGCCTCGACTCAACATGGGTTGAGCCAGAAGCAGAGATAGTGCAAAATTTCTTTGACAATTTGTCGGAGGGGTACATCTGTGACAAGCCGCAGCTCATCCGCACCACTACTGAGGAAGAGATGGAGTACATTGCCACCAGGTTGGAAGAGGTGGCACTTGTCGAGGAGGCCGGCAGCTTTGGCTCCATGGAGTACGAGGCCGAGGAAGCCGAAGAGGAGAGGAAGCTTGCCGAATGGGCGGAGTCTGCCGGGGGGCCCAGTGGCAGCGGTGCCGGGGCTCCCCTTGTTGAAGAAACGGCCGAGGAGGAGGCCGAGGAGTCGGCGGAGGAGGGATCCGACGCGGACGAGCTGTTGGCCCTAAAGAAGAAACGGGTCCTGCGGCGGGCCAGCTCCGGCGAGCCAGTCCGGCCCGGCAAGGCCATGCAGCGACAAGGGGCCCAGGCGCAACCCATGCGCCAGACGAGGTGCGCGGCCGCGACGGCAGAGAAGGAAGCCGTAGCGGCAAAGAAGGCCACGGCCGCGGCGGCAAAGAAGGCCACGGCCGCCACCTCCTCCTCGACCAAGCAGTCCAAGACTCCATCTCCTCCTCCTCCCTTCACGGACACTGCCCCGGTGGCCGAATTCGACCTTGGGTCTTTCAGCCCGAAGAGGAAGAGGAGGACAGAAGAGGAGGATGATGTAGCACTTTGCCTCCCCATCCATTCTCTGATTCTTCATCTGTATTATCTCGGCTTGACTTGATCTTGTCTTTGTAGGGATACGGAGATGCTGATTGGCCACCCCCTGCCGCTTCATGAGCGGTACGGGCACACAAAAAGGAAATTTGTTTTGAAAATTAGAGTTGGCACATACAGATTTACTTGGAACGACACGGATACCGCATATAGGTAGGTATGGTGGACTCATATGGCATAACTTGGTTTAAGGATTTTGGATGCATAAGTAGTATTCCCACTTAGTACAAATGGAGGCTAGCAAATAGATTGAGAAGCAACCAACCAAGAAACAAAAATTCTCATAAACAAGCATTAAGCATAACTAACATTGAATAATGCACCACAAGTAGGATGTAGTTTCATTGCATGACTATTGACTTCCGTGCTTGCATAGAAAATCACAGACCTTAACACCAATATTCTTACTGAAGCATAATTACTCACCAACATGACTCACATATTACTATCATCATATCTCAAAACTATTACAAAGTATCAAGTTTATTTTGTCCAATGATCTTTCATGAAAGTTTTTATTATATCCCTCTTGAACATCTATCACTTCAGGACTAATTTTCATATATTACCATTCCTTATAACAAGCTCTCAAATAAATTTAAGTGAAGAACATGAGCAAAAAAATCTTTCTTTCTCTCAAAATAATATAAGTGAAGCATGAGAGAATATTTATTCAAAATATAATAATTCTCAAATTAACATAAGTGAAGAATGAGAGTATTTCTTCAAAAATTAAAGCACCACCGTGCTCAAAAAGATATAAGTGAAGCACTAGAGCAATTCCATAGCTCAAAAAATTTAAGTGAAGCACATAGAGTAATTCTAACAAATCATAGCATCATTATGGCTTTCTGAAATAGGTGTCCAGCAAGGATGATTGTTACAAACTAAAAGAAAATTAATCAAAGATTCATATAATACAAGATGCTCCAAGCAAAACTCATGATATGTGACGAACAAAAATATAGCTCCAAGTAAAATTACCGGTGGTCGTTAGAAGAAAGAGGGGATGCCCTTTGGGGCATGCCCAAGCTTAGTTTCTTGGTTCTCCTTGAATATTACCATGGGGGTGCCATGGGGCATCCCCATTCTTAGGCTCTTGACACTCCTTATTCCTTCATACATCGTGATCTCACCCAAAACTTGAAACTTCATTCACGCAAAACTTAACAAAACCTTCATGAGATCCGTTAGTATAATAAAGCAAATCACCACTTCAAGTACTATTGCAAACCCATTCATAATTTAATAGTGCATTATACCTACTATATTCTAACTTTAACATGGCTTATACCCCAAGATACAATCCATAGAATCATCAAAATAAGTACACAATGCAATGAAAATAGAATCTATCAAAAAAGAACAGTCTGTAGTAATCTAAAAATCTACCATACTTCTGCAACTCCAAAAACTCTAAAAAAATTAGGAAAACATAGGCAGTTGGTATGTCGATATTGGGTAAAACATTTAGAGTAAAAGAACATTTCTGTGGTTTTTTAAAATTCTTCTACTGGGTGCAAAAGTTTCTGTTTTTCAACAAGATCAAATCAACTATCACCCAACATGATCCCAAAAGCTTTACTTGGCACAAACACTAACTAAAACATAAAAACACAATCATAACAGTAGCATAATTGTGTGAACACACAAAAACAGAAATAAAAGAGAAAAATTATTTTATTCATTGGGTTGCCTCCCAACAAGCGTTATCGTTTATGCCCCTAGCTAATGATGCTCACATGAAAGAAAAAAAATTAAGCATAAAGAGGGCATCATATAGCATGTGAAAACAAGTTTAAGTCTAACATACTTCCTATGCATAGGCACTTTATAAGGAATTTTTTATCAAGACAAGCTATTTCTAGCATATGAAAATAGGAAGAAGGAAGCATCAATAATTTTAACGCAAAGAGAGGTGGCTTAGTGACATGAAATTTTTTCTACAACCATATTTTCCTCTCTCATAATAATTACATATAGGATCATATTCAAATTCAACAATATAACTATCACATAGAATTTTCTATTTATGATCCACATGCATAAAAGTTTTATAATCTTCCAAGATAGTGGGATCAACATCAAGTAAAGTCATGACCTCTCCAAACCCACTTTTATCAATAATTTCATAAGACTGAACACTCTCCAAATATGTGGGATTATTTTTAGCTAAAGTTGACACTCTTCTAAACCCATTTTTAATATTATCGCAGGCATATTCGTCATGAGGTTTAAATAAATTTTCAAGATCATAAGAACCATTATCACCCCAATCATGATCATTGCAATAAGTAGTGGACATAGAAAAACAAGCATCCCCAAACTTGTGGTTTTGCATATCACTAACACAATTGACATTAATAGAATTTATAATAACATCATTGCAATCATGCTTTTCACTCAAGGAGCTATCATGATTCACTTTATAAATTTCTTCGTTTAACACTTCATCACAATTTTTAGATTCATGAATCTCAACCAAAACTTCATAAAGATAATCTAGTGAACTCAATTCACTAGCAGTTGGTTCAACATAATTGTATCTTTTGAAAAGATTAGCAAGTGGATGAGGGTCCATCACAATAGATTGTTATCAAGCAAAGATGTAAGAAAATAGAAGACACATGGCAACACAAGCAAAAAAAGATCAAACAAGAAAAAGGCAAACGAAAAAGAAGGCAAATATTTTTGTGCTTTTCGCAAAAATGTTTTAGAAGTGGGGGAGGTGAAAACGAGAGGCAAATGGCAACTAATGTAAATTTCAATGAGATGAGATTTGTCATTAGGAACCTGATAGATGTTGATGATGTCTCCCCGGCAACGGCTCTAGTAATTCTTCCTCATTGCTTGTATTTGTGTTGGTATTTCTGCGAAGAGGAGAGGATGATGCAGCACATCAATGGTAAGTATTTCTCTCAGTTATGAAACCAAGGTTATCAATCTAGTAGGAGAACCAAGCAACACTATGGGCCTGTTCGGAGGGACTCCGCTCCACAACTCCACTCGTGGAGCAGGTGGAGCCAACCCGAACGGGATAACTCCATGGAGTTGGCAGCGTGGAGCGGAGCGAGCTACAGGTAGAATTCTCGGAGCGAGGAAAGTGGCGCTCTGCAGCTCCTGGAAATGGAAGAGTTTAACAAATTTACGCAAGGCTGCCACTGATAAGTGAACGTACCAGTTCATTCCGAGTTATATCTCTCGTGCTTGTGTGTTTTCTATCGTACCACATCCCCTCAGCATGGGCTACATGCTAGATTATGGGCTTTGGGCCCAACTCATGAATCAGAGCGGAGCGAAAAGCCGAACAATTTTCCTACCTCACAGGATCAATCGAGGAGTGGGAGCTCGCCCGAAGGAGCCTTAGCGCGGGATTTCGTGGAGCGGGAGGATTACCGAACAAGCTCTATGTAAACGGATCTTGCACACAAATAACAAATACTTGCAACCCAAGGCATAAGAGGGGTTGTCAATCCCTCCTCGGTATTAAGATAGATAAAATTATATGAGAATGGATAAATAGATCTTGCAAAAACACAAAATAAAATAAGTAAAGAAAAAGTGCAGCAAGGTATTTTTTGCGTTTTTGGAAAAATAGATTTGAAAACGATATGATAGAAAATACATCCGGGGGCCATATATTTTACTAGTGGCTTCTCTCGAGAAAATAACATACGGTGGGTGAACAAATTACTGTTGGGCAATTGATAGAAGAGCAAATAAGTATGATGATATCCAAGGCAATGATAGTGTATATAGGCATCACATTCAAGATTAGTAGACCGACTCCTACCTGCATCTACTACTATTACTCCACACATTGACCACTATACATCATGCATCTAGTGTATTAAGTTCATGGAGAAATGGAGTAATGCAATAGGAACGATGACATGATGTAGACAAGATCTATTCATGTAGGAATATACCCCATCTTTTTATCCTTCATAGCAACGATACATGCGTGCCTCGCTACTCCTTCTGTTACTGGGTGAGGACAACGCAAGATCGAACCCATCACGAAGCACCTCTTCCCATTGCAAGAAAGATCAATCTAGTTGGCCAAACCAAACCAAAGTTTTGGAGAAGAAATATGAGGCTATAATAATCATGCATATAAGAGATCAAAGAAGACTCAAATAATATTGATGGATAGATCTGATCATAAGCTCACAATTCACCGGATCCTAGCAAACACACTGCAAAATGTCATTACATCAAATAGATCTCCAAAAACATCAAGGAGAACATTGTATTGAGAATCAAAAAGAGAGAAGAAGCCATCTAGCTACTGCCTACAGACCCGTAGGTCTATGGTGAACTACTCACGCATCATCGAAGGAGCACCAATGAGGATGATGAACCCCTCTGTGATCGTGTTCACCTCCCGCAAGGTGCCGGAATAGGGCTCTAGATTGGATCTCGTGGTTCTGGAACTTGTCGCGGCTGGAATTGTGTTTCATTGACTCCCCTAGGGTTTCTGGAATATTTGGGTATTTATATAGCTAAGAGGCGGTGGAAAGGACCTTTGTGGGACCCACAACTCATCAGGGCACGCTAGAGTTCTCTGGCGTTCCCTGGTGTCTTGTGGGCCCCACAGCCCTTACCTCATGCACTTTTGATAACCCACAAGTATAGGGGATCGCAACAATTTTCAAGGGTAGAGTATTCAACCCAAATTTATTTGTTCGACACAAGGGGAGCCAAAGAATATTCTCAAGTATTAGTAGTTGAGTTGTCAATTCAACCACACTTGAAACACTTAATATCTTCAGCAAAGTATTTTGTAGCAAAGTAGTATGGAAGTGAAGGTAACGGTGGCAAAGGTAACAGTAGCAGTTTTGTAGCAATCGTAATAGTGGCAACGAAAAAGTAACTTAGCAAAGATCAATATGAAACGAGCTCGTAGGCAATGGATCAATGATGGATAATTATGTCGGATGGCATTCATGATGCAACATTTATAACATAGGGTGACACAGAACTAGCTCTAGTTCATCAATATAATGTAGGCATGTATTCCGAATATAGTCATACGTGCTTATGGAAAAGAACTTGCATGACATCTTTTGTCCTACCCTCCCGTGGCAGCGGGGTCCTAATGGAAACTAAGGGATATTAAGGCCTCCTTTTAATAGAGTTACCGTACCAAAGCATTAGCACTTAGTGAATACATGAACTCCTCAAACTACGGTCATCACCGGGAAGTGTTCTGACTATTGTCACTCCGGGGTTTGCCAGACCATAACACGTAGTTGGTGACTATAACTTGCAAGATATGATCAAGAACATTCATATATTCATGAAAACATAATAGGTTCAGATCTAAAATCATGGCACTCGGTCCCTAGTGACAAGCATTAAGCATGGCAAAGTCATAGCAACATCAATCTTAGAATATAATGGATACTAGGGATCAAACCCTAACAAAACTAACTCGATTACATGGTAAATATCATCCAACCCATCACCGTCTAGCAAGCCTATGATGGGATTACTCACGCATGGCGGTGAGCATCATGAAATTGGTGATTGATACGTCTCCAACGTATCTATAATATTTGATTGTTCCATGCTATTATATTACCTGTTTTGGATGTTTATGGGCTTTACTATACACTCTTATATTATTTTTGGGACTAACCTATTAACAGCAGGCCCAGCCCATATTGCTGTTTTTTTGCCTATTTCACTGTTTCGCAGAAAAGGAATATCAAACGGAATCCAAACGGAATGAAACCTTCGAGAGAGTTACTTTTGGAACGAAAGCAATCCAGGAGACTTGGAGTAGACGTCAGGGAAGCTTCAAGGAAGACACGCGGCAGGGAGGCACGCCCTACCACCTCGACGCGCCTCCCACCCTCATGTGCCCCTCATGGCTCCCCTGACCGACTTCTTTCGCCTATATATATCCATATACCCCCAAAACATCGACTAACACAATAGATCGGGAGTTCCGCCGCCGCAAGCCTCTGTAGCCACCAAAAACCACTCGGGACCCTGTTTCGGCACCCTGCCGGAGGGGGGATCCCTCACCGGTGGCCATCTTCATCATCCCGGCGGTCTCCATGACGAGGAGGGAGTAGTTTACCCTCGGGGCTGAGGGTATGTACCAGTAGCTATGTGTTTGATCTCTGTCTCTCTCTCTCTCTATCTCTCTCTCTCGTGTTCTTGATTTGGCATATACTCTCTTGTAATGGATTGAGTTTTCCCTTTGAAGTTATCTTATCAGATTGAGTCTTTAAGGATTTGAGAACACTTGATGTATGTCTTGCATGTGCTTATCTATGGTGACAATGGGATATTCACGTGATCTACTTGATGTACGTTCTGGTGATCAACTTGCGGGTTCAGTGACCTTATGAGCGTATGCATAGGGGTTGGCACACGTTTTCGTCTTGACTCTTCGGTAGAAACTTTGGGGCACTCTTTGAAGTACTTTGTGTTGGTTGAATAGATGAATCTGAGATTGTGTGATGCATATCATATAATCATGCCCACGGATACTTGAGGTGACATTGGAGTATCTAGGTGACATTAGGGTTTTGGTTGATTTGTGTCTTAAGGTGTTATTCTAGTACAAACTTTATGATAAATCAAACATAAGAGACTCTTTGTTATTTGGTTGCAGGGTTGTTTGAGAGAGACCATCTTCATCCTACGCCTCCCACGAATTGATAAACCTTAGGTCATACACTTGAGGGAAATTTGCTACTGTCCTACAAACCTCTGCACTTGGACGCCCAACAACGTCTACAAGAAGAAGGTTGTGTAGTAGACATCAAGCTCTTTTCTGGCATTGTTGCCGGGGAGGTGAGTGCTTGAAGGTATATCTTCAGATCTTGCAATCGAATCTTTTTGTTTCTTGTTTTATCACTAGTTTAGTCTATAAAAGAAAACTACAAAAAAATGGAATTGAGTTTGCCTCATATGCTTCATCTTTTTAATATATTTTGTGAGAATGATGGAAAGAAAAATTGTGCTCAATTGCTAGAAGAAGAATGCATTGAAATGTTTGGTACTAGATGTTTGTATGATGAGCATGATTGCAATGTTGTTACTATGAATTCCTTGAATATCCATGATGCTAATGATATGCAAAGCCACAAGCTTGGGGAAGCTATGTTTGATGAAGATGGTATTTTTTGTCCCCCAAGTTTTGATGAGTAAATTTATTATGATGAAATCATGCCTCCTATTTATGATGATTATTGTGATGATACGTATGCCATAAAGAATAAACATAACCATGAACCTTGTCATCATGATTTTAATTTTCAATTGGATTATGCTTCACATGATAGTTCTATACAAGTAGATCATGAAAAGAATACTTTATGTGTTGGTTATATTGTTGAATTCATTCATGATGCTACTGAAAATTATTATGAGGGAGGAACATATGCTTGTAGGAATTGCAATAATATCAAGTTTCCTCTCTATGTGTTGAAAATCTTGAAGCTATGCTTGTTTTACCTTCCTATGCTAGTTGATTCTTTTTCCCGTAAGTTGTTTGCTCACAAAATCCCTATGCATAGGAAGTGGGTTAGACTTAAATGTGTTATTCATATGCTTCATGATGCTCCCGTTGTGTTTCAATTCTTATCTTTTATGTGAGCATCATTGAAATCATCATGCCTAGCTAAAAAGGCATTAAAGAAAAGCGCTTGTTGGGAGACAACCCAATATTTACCCTTACTGTTTTTGTGTGTCCACATGATTATGCTACTGTAGTAATCATTTTTTATAGCTTTTGTTTCAATAAAGTTCCAAGTAATACCTTTAGGATAGCTTACGGTGATAGTTGTGTTGATCCTGCTGAAAATCGGAAACTTTTGCGCTCAGTAAATTAGTTTTGGTAATTCACAGAAACGTGCTTTTGATCTGATTACTTTTGCTATGGATTGGTTCACAAATTTCTCAGGTTTTACTAATTTGGTCAAATTTTTGGAGTTCCATAAGTATACGTTTGATACAGATTACTACAAACTGTTCTGTTTTTGACAGATTCTGTTTTCTATGTGTTCTTTGCTTATGTTGACGAATCTATGAGTAGTATCGGAGGGTATGAACAAGGAAAGTTGGACTACAGTAGATATTACACCAATATGAATTTAGAATGAGCTCACAACAGTACCTAGCCGGTGATTTATTTTCTTATACTAACGGAGCTTACGAGTTTTCTGTTGAGTTTTGTGTTGTGAAGTTTTCAAGTTTTGGGTAAAGATTCGATGGACTATGGAATAAGGAGTGGCAAGAGCCTAAGCTTGGGGATGCCCAAGGCACCCCAAGGTAATATTCAAGGACAACCAAGAGCCTAAACTTGGGGATGCCCCAGATAGCATCCCCTCTTTTGTCTTCATCCATCGGTAACTTTACTTGGAGCTATATTTTGTTCACCACATGATATGTGTTTTGCTTGGAGCGTCATTTCATTTTGTTTTGTTTTGCTTGCTATTTGAATAAAATACCAAGATCTGAAATTCTTAAATGTTAGAGAATCTTCACATAGTTACATAATTATTCAATTACTCATTGATCTTCACTTATATCTTTTGGAGTAGTTTGTCATTTGCTCTAGTGCTTCACTTATATCTTTTAGAGCATGACGGTGGTTTTATTTTGTAAAAATTATTGATCTCTCATGCTTCACTTATATTATTTTGAGAGTCTTTTAGAACAGCATGGTATTTTCTTTGGTTACAAAATTGGTCCTAATTTGATGGGCATTCAAGTTGGGTATAATAAAAACTATCATAGAAAGTGAATTGAATACTATGATCAATTTGATGCTTGATAATTGTTTTGAGATATAAAGGTGGTAATTTTAGAGTCATGCTAGTTGGGTAATTATGCAATTGAGAAATACTTGTGTTAAAGTTGGCAAGTCCTGTAGCATGCACGTACGGTAAAAGTTGTGTAACAAATTGCTTGCATGTGAGACTTTCTCCTTTTTTGTCTTCTCCACACAACCTCCATCATCATATTCTATTCCACCCATAGTGTTATATACATGGCTTACTCTCATGTATTGTGTGAGAGTTGAAAAAAGCTGAAGCGCATTAAAAAGTATGAACCAATTGCTTGGCTGAAACCGGGGTCATGCATGATGGGAGTATTTTGTCTGACGAAAATAAAGCATAGCCTCACTATATGATTTTGTAGGGATAAGCTTTCTTTGGCCATGTTATTTTGAGAAGACATGATTACTTGTTAGTATACTTGAAGTATTACTATTTTTATGTCAATATGAACTTTTATCTTGAATCATTTGGATCTGAACATTCATGCCACAATAAAAAAATTACATTGAGAAAAATGCTAGGTAGCATTCCACATCAAAAATGTTGTTTTTATCATTTACCTACTCGAGGACGAGCAGGAATTAAGCTTGGGGATGCTTCATACGTCTCCAATGTATCTATAATTTTTGATTGTTCCATGCTATTATATTACCTGTTTTGCATGTTTATGGGCTTTACTATACACTTTTATATTATTTTTGGGACTAACCTATTAACCGGAGGCCCGGCCCATATTGCTGTTTTTTTGCCTATTTCAGTGTTTCGCAGAAAACGGATATCAAACGGGGTCCAAACGGAATGAAACCTTCGGGAGAGTTATTTTTGGAACGAAAGCAATCCAGGAGACTTGGAGTAGACGTCAGGGAAGCTTCGAGGTAGCCACGAGGCAGGGAGGCGCGCCCTGCCCTCTTAGGGGCGTGCTCCCCACCCTCGTGGGCCCCTCGTGGCTCCCCTGGCCGACTTCTCTCGCCTATATATATCCATATACCCCAAAAACATCGAGGAACACAATAGATCGAGAGTTCTGCTGCCGCAAGCCTTTGTAGCCACCAAAAACCACTTGGGACCCTGTTCTGGCACCCTGCCGGAGGGGGGATCCCTCACCGGTGGCCATCTTCATCATCCCGACACTCTCCATGACGAGGAGGGAGTAGTTCACCCTCGGGGCTGAGGGTATGTACCAGTAGCTATGTGTCTGATCTCTCTCTCTCTCTCGTGTTCTTGATTTGGCACGATCTTGATGTATCGCGAGCTTTGCTATTATAGTTGGATCTTATGATGTTTCTCCCCCGATACTCTCTTGTAATGGATTGAGTTTTCCCTTTGAAGTTATCCTATTGGATTGAGTCTTCAAGGACTTGAGAACACTTGATGTATGTCTTGCTTGTGCTTATCTGTGGTGACAATGGGATATTCACGTGATCTACTTGATGTACATTTTGGTGATCAACTTGCGGGTTCAGTGACCTTGTGAACTTATGCATAGGGGTTGGCACACGTTTTCGTCTTGACTCTTCGGTAGAAACTTTGGGGCACTCTTCGAAGTACTTTCTGTTGGTTGAATAGATGAATCTGAGATAGTGTGATGCATATCATATAATCATGCCCACGGATACTTGAGGTGACATTGGAGTAGCTAGGTGACATTAGGGTTTTGGTTGATTTGTGTCTTAAGGTGTTATTCTAGTACAAACTCTATGATAGATCAAACAGAAAGAATAGCTTCATGTTATTTTACTACGGACTCTTGAATAGATCGATCAGAAAGGATAACTTTGATGTGGTTTCGTACCCTACAATAATCTCTTCATTTGTTCTCCGCTATTAGTGACTTTGGAGTGACTCTTTGTTGCATGTTGAGGAATAGTTATATGATCCCAGTATGTTATTATTGTTGAGAGAACTTGTACTAGTGAAAGTATGAACCTTAGGCCTTGTTTCCTAGCATTGCAATACCATTTACGCTCACTTTTACCACTTTCTACCTTGCTGTTTTTATATTTTCAGATTACAAAAACATGTATCTATCATCCATATTGCACTTGTATCACCATCTCTTCGCCGAACTAGTGCACCTATACAATTTACCATTGTATTGGGTGTGTTGGGGACATAAGAGCCTCTTTGTTATTTGGTTGCAGGGTTGTTTGAGAGAGACCATCTTCATCCTACGCCTCCCACGGATTGATAAACCTTAGGTCATCCACTTGAGGGAAATTTGCTACTGTCCTACAAACCTCTGCACTTGGAGGCCCAACAACGTCTACAAGAAGAAGGTTGTGTGTAGACATCAGTGATGGAGGATGGTTGATGATGAAGATGGCAACGGATTCCCCTCTCCGGAGCCCCAAACGGACTCCAAATCAGCCCTCCCAAGGAAGAATAGGGCTTGGCAGCGGCTCTGTATCGTAAAACGCAATGAATCCTTCTCTCTGATTTTTTTCTCCCCGAACATGAATATATAGAGTTGGACTTGAGGTCGGTGGAGCTCCAGGGGGCCCATGAGGCAGGGGGCGCGCCACCCACCCTCGTGGCTAGGGTGTGGGGCCCCTTCTGTTGATTCTTTTGCCAGTATTTTTTATTAATTCCAAAATGTGACTCCGTGAAGTTTCAGGTCATTCCAAGAACTTTTATTTCTGCACAAAAATAACACCATGGCAATTCTGCCGAAAACAGCATCAGTCCGGGTTAGTTCCATTCAAATCATGCAAATTAGAGTCCAAACAAGGGCAAAAGTGTTTGGAGAAGTAGATTCGTTGGAGACATATCAACTCCCCCATGCTTAAACCTTTGCTTGTCCTCAAGCAATTCAGTTGATAAACTAAAAGTGATAAAGAGAAACTTCTACAAACTCTATTTGATCTTGTTGTTGCAAATATGTAAAGCCAGCATTCAAGTTTTCAGCAAAGATCATGAAATAACCATATTCACAATAACATTTAGGTCTCACGTTTACTCATATTAATGGCATAATCAACTAGCGAGTAATAATAATAAATCTCGGATGACAACACTTTCTCAAAACAATCATGATATGATATAACAAGATGGTATCTTGCTAGCCCTCTCTGAGACCGCAAAACATAAATGCAGAGCACGCCTGAAGATCAAGGACTAACTTGACATTGTAATTCATGGCAAAAGAGATCCAGTCACAGTCATACTCAATGTAAATTAATAACAATGCATACAAATGAAAGCAGTGCTCTCAACCTGGTGCTTTTTATAAGAGGATGATGACTCGGCATAAAAGTAAATAGATAGGCCCTTCGCAGAGGGAAGCATGGATTTGCAGAGGTGCCAGAGCTTGAGTTTTGAAACAGGGATAAATAATATTTTGAGCATCATACTTTCATTGTAAACATAACAACCAAGAGATCTCGATATCTTCCATACTACATACATTATAGGAGGTTCCCAAACAGAATGGTAAAGTTTATACTCCCCCACCACCAACAAGCACATTCCACGGCTGGTCCGAAACAACGGGTACCGTCCAACTAACAACAATCCTGGGGGAGTTTTGTTTGAAATTATTTTGATTTCATTTGAGCCTGGGACCGGGCATCCCGGTTACCAGCCATTTTCTCGTGAATGATGAGCGGAGTCCACTCATCGTGAGAATAACCCACCTAGCATGGAAGATATAGACAACCCTAGTTGATACATGAGCTATTCGAGCATACAAAACAAAATTTCATTTGAAGGTTTAGAGTTTAGCACATGCAAATTTGCTTGGAACGGCAGGTAAATGCCGCATATAGGAAGGTATGGTGGACTCATATGGAACAACTTTGGGGTTTATGGAAGTGGATGCACAAGTAATATCCCCACTTAGTACAGGTGAAGGCTAGAAAGAGATTGGGAAGCGACCAACTAGAGAGCGACACAGTCATAAACATGCATTAGGATTAACCAACAATGAGTGCATGCATGAGTAGGATATAAATCACCATGAACATAAATATCATGAAGGCTATGTTGATTTTGTTTCAACTACATGCGTAAAAATGTGCCAAGTCAAGCCACTCGAATCATTCAAAGGAGGATACCACCCTATCATACCACATCACAACCATTTTAATAGCATGTTGGTATGCAAGGTAAACCATTATAAACTCTTAGCTAATTAAGAATGTCATGAGTAACTATAATCTCCAATTGTCATTGCAAACATGTTCTATCCATAATAGGTTGAACCAGGAACGATGAACTAATCATATTTACAAAAACAAGATAGGTCGAGTTCATACCAGCTTTTCCTCATCTAAATCATTTCATCATATATCGTCATTATTGCCTTTCACTTGCACAACCGAACGGTGTAGATAATAATAATAATAATAGTACACGTGCATTGGACTAAGATGGAATCTGCAAATATTCAATTCAAGGGAGAAGATAAGGATATATGGGCTCTTGGTTAGATCAACAATAATGCACATGAGAGCCACTCACCATTTTCATCGTGGTCTTCTCCTCTCGACCCCCAAAGAAAAGAAAAGAATTTCAAAGAAAGAGAAAAACTATTTACACGAGAAAGCTCCCAACATGCAAAATAAGAACGAGAAATCTTTTTGGGTTTTCTTTAATACTACTACTACAAGCATGGAAAGTAAACTAGCTAAAAGTTATAACTAATTGTTTTGGTTTTTTCTCAGAGTTTTTCAAACACACAAGAAGAAAGCAAGAAAACAAAATAAACTAGCATGGATAGTACAATGAAAAAGTATGAACACGGACAACTAGAATGAGTGTGTGAACATGAATGTAATGTCGGTGAGAAATACGTACTCCCCCAAGCTTAGGCTTTTGGCCTAAGTTGGTCCATGGATGGCCTGGCAGATATCCAAAGTTGTAGTCGGGTTGTACTGAGATGCAGCAGCTACTGCCTGAAGGGATGTAGCATGGAGGTGAGCAGCCTCCGCCTTCCTCTCATATTCATTTGCCTCCTCTCTGGTTATAAAATGTCTCCCATTTTCCTGAAAGTTAATGAAGGCAGGAGTAGGAAGGGTAATATGGACATCATGTTGTCTGTCAAAGATTAGTCAGTACTGGAGGAACTGTTCGTTCCTCTCAAGAAACTGATGGCGCACCATAGCATTATAATCTAGAAAAGTAGGTGGCAACTCAATATCATTTTCGCTTATGGATACACCAAGATAATCAGCTAAACGAGTTGCATAAATCCCACCAAATAAATCTCCGTCTTTAGCATTAAGATGTAACCTTCATGCAATAATGGCCCCCAAGTTATATCGTTTATCACCTAATAATGCGCTATTGAGAACACTAAGATCTGGGATGCAAATGTGGCTAAGATCATGCTTACCGTTAATGCATCTACCTATAAAGAGAGAAAAGTAATGTATGGCAGGAAAATGAATGCTCCCTATGGTAGCTTGTGTGATATTTCTAGTTTCTCCCACAGTGATGTTCACTAAAGATGCCCCACTGTGGGATTTTGCAAGCAGTGTTAAAATCTTCAAGGTCCATGGTATATGATTTATCATAGAGGTCAAATATAATAGTGTGAGTGTTGCGCTTAGATGAAAAGTTAAACCTCCGCACAAAGGAATCAGTGAGGTGATAGTATTGGCGGCACTTATCTGATACGAAGTCCTCAAGATCAGCATTACACACATACGCATTAAATTCATATTTGAAGCCTGCTTGGATCATAAATTCATCCGACGGCCATTCGCAAGGCCGCACTGAAGCTTCTCTTCGTGGTTCAAGGTCTGGATCACGTATCGTGAGGCTCGGCGCTTGCTTCCTTGAAGAACCACCTTGGTAGATTTTCCTAAACATTTTTTTCTTTGATTTTTTTTTAAATTTTAGTGACTCAAAATAAAAGTGAACCAAACTCAACAAGATTGATAGCTACTCCCACAAGTGCCTAGAGGCTATATCATGCATTAAAACTACTTTGGGCCATATAAATTTGACATGCAAGCTCAAGAACAGGGTCACCTCAGCAGCAAAAATTTGCAACAGAAAATGCACTAGAACAAAGACTAATTGAACCATTGGAGGAGTCACATACCGAAGAACAATCCCCCAAAGCAGTTTTGTAAATGGAACTTTGAGCAAGGAGATCGAAAGTGGCAGCAAAACAAGCAAGAACACGATTTTGAGCTACGGGGTGATTTTCTCTGGAGGAAGACGAAGTGTGTGGGTACTGGTATAAGTGAAGGGGGGCCACGTGAGTACCACGAGGTGGGGGCGCCTAGTGGGGTAGGGCACGCCCCCCACCCTCATGGCCAAATGGTGGGTCCCCCTAGTGTGTTCTAAGTGCCAGAAATTCTCAAATATTCTACAAAAAATCATGCTCAATTTTCAGGGCATTTGGAGAACTTTTATTTTTGGGGTATTTTTTTATTGCAAGGATAATTCAGAAAACAGACAGAAAATACTATTTTTTCTTTATTTAATCTAAATAACAGAGAGTAAAAGGAGGGTATAGAAAGTTGTGCTTTCTAACTTCATCCATCTCATGCTCATCAAAAGGAATCCACTAACAAGGTTGATCAAGTCTTGTTAACAAACTTCTTCCGAATAACATGAAACCGGAGAATTTTCGAATAACACTATGTTACCTCAATGGGGATATGCATGTCCCCAACAATAAGAATATCATATTTCTTTTTGATGGTAGAAAGAGGGAATTCAAAACCTCCAATAGTAATGGTTGAAATTTTTCCAATAGAATATATACTATGAACTTGAGGTTGTTTCTTTGGAAGGTGTACCGTATGCTCATTACCATTAACATGAAAAGTGACATTACCTTCGTTGCAATCAATAACAGCCCCTGCATTATTCAGAAAAGGTCTGCCGAGGATGATCGACATATTGTCATCTTCGGGAATATCAAGAATAACAAAGTTCGTTAAAATAGTAACATTTGCAACCACAACAGGCACATCCTCACAAATACCGATGGGTATAGCAGTTGATTTATCAGCCATTTGGAAATAGATTTCAGTAGGTGTCAAGTTATTAAAATCAAGTCTATGATATAAATAGAAAGGCATAACACTAACACCGCCTCCAAGATCAGATAAAGCCGTTTTAACATAGTTTGTGTTAATGGAGCATGGTATAGTTGGTACTCCTGGGTCTCCTAGTTTCTTTGGTATTCCACCCTTAGAAGTATAACTAGCAAGCATGGTGGAAATTTCAGCTTCCGGTATCTTTCTTTTATTTGTAACAATATCTTTCATATACTTAGCATAGGGATTCATTTTAAGCATATCAGTCAAATGCATACGCAAAAAGATAGGTCTAATCATTTCAGCGAAGCGCTCAAAATCATCATCATCCTTTTTCTTGGATGGCTTAGGAGGAAAAGGCATGGGTTTCTGAACCCATGGTTCTCTTTCTTTACCGTGCTTCCTAGCAACGAAGTCTCTCTTATCATAACATTGATTCTTTGATTGTGGGTTATCAAGATCAATAGCAGGTCCAATATCTACATCATTATCATTACTAGGTTGAGCATCAACATGAACATCATCATTAACATCATCACTAGGTTCATGCTCATCACCAGATTGTGTTTCAGCATCAGAAATAGAAATATTATTGGGATTCTCTGGTGTGTCAATAACAGGTTCACTAGAAGCATGCAAAGTCCTATTATTATTCTTTTTCTTTTTATTAGAAGGGCTAGGTGTATCAGTATTAGTTCTTTGAGAATCTTTCTCAACTCTCTTAGGATGGCCCTCAGGATACAAAGGTTCCTGAGTCATTTTACCACCTCTAGTCATAACTCTAACAACATTATCATTGTTCTTATTTTTCAACTCATTGAGCAAATCATCTTGTGCCTTAAGTACTTGTTCTACTTCAGTTGTAACCATTGAAGCATGTTTGCTAATAGGCTTAAGATCACTTTTAACTCTAGACATATAATCGCTCAAGTGTTCAACCATATAAGCATTGCGTTTCAATTGTCTACCAACATAAGCATTGAAGTTTTCTTGTTTAACAATGAAATTATCAAACTCATCCAAGCATTGACTAGCAAACTTATTGCAAGGAATATCACCTTCATCAAACCCATAGAGAGAATTTACCATTACTACCTGTGTCGGGTTATCAAGACCATGTATCTCTTCAATAGGCGGTAAATTCTTAACATCTTTAGCTTTAATACCTTTTTATTTCATAGATTTCTTTGCCTCTTGCATATCTTTAGGACTGAGAAATGGAATACCCCTTTTCTTTGGAGTTGGTTCAGGAAGTGTCCAATCATTATCATTACTCAATATATTATTCAATAGCAATTCAACTTGCTCAACAGTTCTTTCCCTGAAAACACAACCAGCACAACTATCCAGGTGGTCTCTGGAAGCATCGGTTAGTCCATTATAAAAGATGTCAAGTATTTCATTTTTCTTGAGAGGATGATCAGGCAAAGCATTAAGTAATTGGCGAAGCCTCCCCCAAGCTTGTGGGAGACTCTCTTCTTCAATTTGCACAAAATTAAATATTTCTCGCAAGGCAGCTTGTTTCTTATGAGTAGGGGAAATATTTTGCAGAGAAGTAATAAACCATATCCTGGGACTACGCACACAACCAGGAGCAAGTGAATTAAACCATATCTTAGCATCACCCTTTAATGAGAAAGGAAACAATTTAAGAATATAGTAATAATAGTGAATTTTTTCCTCATGAGTGAATAGGGTGGCTATATCGTTCAATTTACTAAGATGTGCCACAATAGTTTTAGATTCATGCCCATAGAAAGGATCAGATTCAACCAAAGTAATTAACTCAGGATCGACAATGAATTCATAATCCTTATTAGTAACACAAATAGGTGAAGTAGCAAAAGCAGGGTCATATTTCATTCTCGCATTCAAAGACTTTTCTTTCAGCTTGGCTAACAGTTTCTTAAGATCATATCTATCATTGCAAGCAAAGAAGTCTCTAGCAGTTTCTTCATCCATAACATAACCCTCAGGTACAACAGGAAATTCATATCAAGGGGGAGAATCTTCATCATCAGATTCAATGATATCATCAGTTTTAGTAATTTCATTCTCTCTAACCCTAGCAAGTTGTTCATCAAGAAATTCACCTAGTGGCACATTATTATTAAGCAGAGAAGTAGTATCATCATAAGCATCATGCATAGCAGAAGTGGCATCATCAATAACATACGACGTATCAGAATCAATAGCAGGTGTAGGTGTCGCAATTTTACTCAAAACAGAAGGTGAATCAAGTGTAGAGCTACATGGTCGTTCCTTGCCTCCTCTCGTAGTTGAGGGAAAAATCTTGGTTCTTTGATCTTTCAAATTCCTCATAGTGATCAACAGATATAAATCCCAAGTGACTCAAAGAATAGAGCTATGCTCCCTGGCAACGGCGCCAGAAAAAGGTCTTGATAACCCACAAGTATAGGGGATCGCAACAGTTTTCGAAGGTAGAGTATTCAACCCAAATTTATTGATTCGACACAAGGGGAGCCAAAGAATATTCTTAAGTATTAGCAGCTGAGTTGTCAATTCAACCACACCTGTAAGACTTAATATCTACAACAAAGTATTTAGTAGCAAAGTAGTATGGAAGTAACTGTAACGTTGGCAAAGGTAACAGTAGCAGTTTTGTAGCAATCGTAACAGTGGCAACGGAAAAGTAACTTAGCAAAGATCAATATGAAACGAGCTCATAGGCAATGGATCAATGATGGATAATTATGTCTGATGGCATTGATCATGCAACAGTTATAACATAGGGTGACACAGAACTAGCTCCAGTTCATCAATATAAAGTAGGCATGTATTCCAAATATAGTCATACGCGCTTATGGAAAAGAACTTGCATGACATCTTTTTTCCTACCCTCACTACAAAAAATAGACTTCCGTGATGATATGTGTTTGTCACAGTAGGTCACGTTTTCTGGCATGCATGTACATGCATGACAATTTTATGACAGAATCAAGATAGGCATACCTGTGTTGTAGTAGAAGTGTTCCATGAAATTACCAAAATTATCATCATGGAAGTGTCCACTTCCATGATGATAAATCGCGCGTCATAGAAGTGCTTTCATCAAGGTTGACCGACACATGGCATCCACCATAACAGAACGCCGTTAAGCTATCGGGTCCGATTTTCGATCCGATAACCCGTTAACAGCCCCGACCAATGGGGATTTTCCACGTGTAAAATCATCATTGGCTGGAGGAAACACGTGTCGTCTCACCGTTGGGACAGATGTCATCCACTCATTGGACCGAAGGCGCCTATGATATGTCTACACGTGGCACGGCCCAACAGAGACCCATTCCTGTGAAAAGGCCGGCCCGTTTGACTTGGTAAAAAGGTGGCGGGCCGGCCCACGGAAAGCCTGTTAACGGCCTATTCGCATATAGCCCATTTACATCCCGCTAACACAGGGCCTGTTACGGCCTATCCGAATTAGGCCCAGTAGCGTCATCTGGGCCGTCCAATATGATTCCAGCCCATTTTAACTTCCGGCCCATGTATGTCCCATGACGTCTTTCGGCCCATATGAGGCCCTTTGTAACTCTTGGCCCATAAACGGCTCGTGGTAAAATTGGCCCGTAATGAACAGTGTATCACTTTATACCCATTAACGACCCATTATTCCATTGGGCCGTTTCCAGCCCACGTTATCTTTCGGCCTTCTCAGGGCCCATTTATTCTTGGGCTCATTTCCAGCATTCGGTTACTTACAGCCCGTTACTGTCATTTTCTGCTTGTGGGCCAAATTCAGCCTGTTGTTACAGTTGGCTCGTTTGTGGCCCGTTAATACGCTGGGTCGTTTTCATAGCGTCATCAAATACGGACTATTAATGATGGCCCATTATGGTCGGCCCATGAACGGACGATTCCAACTCTAGCCCGTTTACGGCCATAATGCGGTCTGTTATTGGCCCATGTTTGGCCAATCGATCATACGGCCCATATAAGGCCCATTGATGATACGGCCCGTAGAAGGCCCATTGTGTCTACGGCCCATAGAAGGCCCATTGTTTCTACGGCTCGTAGAAGGCCCATTGTTTCTACGGCCGGTAGGAGGCCTAGTGTCACTATAGTAAATAATGTGCCCATGGTTATTGTGGCCTAGTTTTAAAAAATAGGTTATTGCAGCCACTAGCAAACCACGAAAAAAGAACTGCACTGACTACAAGCAAACAAATAAACAAGACAACAAGGAAATAAATAAGCAAGCAACTTATGCTAGGCTATCACGGCTATTACACATATTACATCCACTAGGCATCAAAGTTCGCCACCAGTGCAAATATAGGGAACAAAGCAGCATATAAACGCCGCAGCAAAACAAGTCCATAACTGAAACCACTTCAGAAGAGCTCAAGAAACAATATCCTGGGTACCCATAATGCTGGCAAGATGCTTAGCAAGCTTATTAACTTTCTCTTGTTTGGCGCTTAAATCCTCCAATGCTTGCTCTTGCACAAGAAAGTACGCATTTGAATTTTGCAGGAACTTCCTCAGTCCTTCGGCTTCTTGCCGCAGCACAGCTGACTGATGCCTTTCAGCTTGTACCTGAGACTGAAGAAGTCGAAGTGATTCAGGCGGCAAGTTCGACGAGCTTGTGCCAGCGGTACTGGCCAGTAACTCGAACACTACATCGTTTTTATCACCTTTCTTGGAGACCAACAAGATAGTCTCACTATCTTGAACCTTATATGCATTACTTTCTCTAGCATTGCATCGTGGGGTGCTCTTCTCCAATATTTTGTTTGCATACTACAAGAGAAACAAGCAGACACATCACAAGTTTAGCATGTAGTATACGAAACTCATTTTGGTAAATCGGTTCAGTAGTAAGGTGGACAAGATAACATCATGAAACAAACACATATCTATGTACTATGGTCACTGTATTGTCCATATCATTCTAGTTTATGTTGCCTAATCAAGATAGAGACACAGTTCAACTCATATATTTTTAAGACACAGCAGCATAGACAGAATATAAGTGTGAGAAACTACACAGCATTGGCAACACTTGTAATGTGCATCACATGAGAACATAAGTGTTTATAGAACTTAAACTAAAATCAACATAGAGCAAGAAGTTAGAACAGCAATCCAGTTAAAGAAATAGGTTTAAAACATACCTGTTGCGCCATTGGAGTTTCAATTGGATCCTTTAAATTCTAAAGTAGTAGGTATTACTAAATACAGTGATGCAACAGCAAAGGAGTATGGACTGTAGCTACGGAATCTAACTTGAGAACAGTTCCTCTTCTGCTTCAAACATGGAGTTTGGGCTAGCTGTGGTGATCTTCGTTCTTTGGGCACTATAGTTGCTTTACAAACTTCTCGTGTGGGGGTACTCTGTGGTGGACATGGTGCTTTGTCAACTAGAAGTGGGTTACTATCCGCTGGGGTTGCGGTTAGATGGGTTGTAGCTGGTTCTCTGCCCAACGGTGTAAGTGTGCAGTCTGGAAGAGTCTCGATTATGTGTGGTGGGGCTAGTTTGTGGGCCAGTACAACCATGGTTCTATCTGCATCGACGGGTAGCACTGTCTTTTGTGGAGAATGGGTTTTTGCTCCCTTAGATACTGCCATCACCCCCTCCAATTCAAATGGCCGATAAACAGGAAAAGAAATTGAACGTACATACATTGTATGATAGACAGATGTGGTAATTCACATATATGTTGTCTAACCAAACAGGACAGCATGACACAATTTCACATATATCATGCCTAACTAAACAGGATAGCATGACACAGTTTCAGATATATGATGGATAACTTAATAGGATATAATGGCATAATTCAACATATGATGAGTATCTAAACAGGATGACATGACAAAACTATATGATGTCTTTCTAAAATAGGTTGGGATGAAATAATTCACATACATGTTGTCTAAGTATACATGATGGCATGATATAATTGACATAATTGATTCATATACTAAGCAGCTGGCACTCACATGTATGATCTCTAAACTAAGCAGATGGAATTCAATATTGTGCATATGATGTCTAAACTAAGCAATGCAAGACACCATATGCATGATATGAGAAATATAAACATTGCAACTTAGAGCTTACACCTCAGGTGGGATATAGGACTGGTTATCTGTCTCTGAATCCTCCTCTGAGGAGCTCCCTGTTACCATCGAGATATATGCTTCAACAGGTACCATTGCCTGCTCTGAAGACCTTGTTTTCACTCCAGATTTTTCCATAACCGGCTCAAATGGCTGATACACATGAAGAGTAGTTCAATATACACAGATCATCGACAAATGGAATATGTAATGAAAAAAATATGGCATGAGATAATTCACATATATGATGCATGGCTACATGGCGGTGCATAACCACATATATGATAACTGGCTGAAAAACATGGCATTGCATAATTCACATATCTGATACAGAAAGCAAACAGGAGGCATTCACACAGAGCATGTCTAATCTAAGCAGATGGCATGGCAATGCAAGACACCATATGCATGGTATGAGCAATATAACCCTGCCAAGTTAGAGCATGCACCTCAGGGGGGGAATACGACTGGTCATCTGTCTCTGAATCCTCCTCTGAGGAGCTATCTGTAACCATCAAGAAATCTACATCGACAGGTAGCACTAATTGCTCAGAAGACCTTATTTTCACTCTAGATTTTCCCATGACCGACTCAAATGGCTGATGCACAGGAAGAGTAGATAAATGTATAAACATTGTTGACAAATGGAATACATTATGAACAACATATTGCACGATACAATTCACATATATGATGACTGGCTAAACAGGATGGCATTGCATGATTCACGTATATGATGCCTGGCTAAAGAAGATGGCATTGCATAATTCCCATATACTCCCTCTGTTCCTAAATATTTGTCTTTTTAGAGATTTCAAATGGACTACCATATACGGATGTATATAGACATATTTTAGAGTGTAGATTCACTCATTTTGTTCCGTATGTAGTCACTTGTTGAAATCTCTAAAAAGACAAATATTTAGGAATGGTGGGAGTATGATATAGAAACTAAACAGGTGGCATTCACACAAAGCAAACCTAAAAAAAGCTGATGACATATAAGATGTATAATGTAAGCAATGCGAGGCGCCATATGCATGATATGACCAACATCAGCATGCCAGGTTAGAGCAAACACCTTAGGTGGTAAACAATCATGGTCGGCTCCTTCTGAATCCCCATCTGAATAGTTATCTTCCTCTGGAATACAATCTAGAAATGCGGGAGGGGGGCCCACTTCGCCCACCATGGAGCGGCGTCTGCATGACATTATATTCCCACGCAACGGTATTTTCTTTTTCTTTACATGTTCAGTACGATTGTGTACAATATCTGACATGCATAATAAAAAAATAGTTAGATTTTGTAAGGCCTAAGGGGTGCATGCAAAAATCAAGACTGATGGTAGCAAACGAGTGGATGGATCCAAAACTAATGATAGTAGGTAGATTATAGCTTCAGTTTAAAAAGATAGACAATGGATCATCTATTGTTTGTTGCCCACCCAATATGAACCACATAGAAGACCCCAGATGAACCAGATAGTAGATAGATACTATTCATTGCTGCCTCAATATGAGACCCACGGGCATTTTAAAACTCAAGTTTGAACGATAAAGTAGCAGGTAATAATAACTGATGTATAACGTAAGCAAACATGAAAGACTGCGACCTCTCTTCTGGAACTGTGTAGTCCTCAGGTTCATCTGTCTAGTCGATGATGGTAATGTAGTTGGCGTGGCTGCCGGCAACAGGGAAGATGATCTGAGGCGGCGAAAGAAAGTCTGCAGGGGGATCTCTATTGCAGTGAACGCTTCTGTCGATGGTGCACCTCAGGTGGGGTGGATGACGGCACGGCAGGAGCAGGACATAACACACAGAGTTTTCTTTGACGCCTATCTGAAAATGAAGTAAATCTGTAAGGGCTCCTTAGAATTGGACGATTCTACAAACGCAGGGACAGGAAAAACACAGGAATAGGATAGGAATGCACATGCAAAACAGAGCATTCGGAAACATAGGATTTTAGTCAACCTAGGTGTTTGGTTCACATGAATTGGAAGAACACAGGAATGGAGAAATGTGGTCAAATTAAAGTCAAACCACATGAAAATGAAAAATAAGAATCTTATTATGCCAGTAATGCAATTAGTTCTGTCTTCATGCATATTAATTTGAGAAGGACGTCCAAGTGAATATTAAAATTCCTACGTTTTTTCTTCAAAAGAGACATCAAAGGGAAACAATCCTCCAGTTTTGCTTTGCTCCACTCCTTCTAACCAAATGCATGAATAGTAGTACCATAGTAGTTCCATAGCAAAGGATCCCTGAGGGATCGACATGAATGCAGAGTAACAAAGTGATGCGACGAGTGTACAACCTCTTTGGCGTAGCCTTGTGGACCTCAGCATCATTGGGTTGGACGTCGAGGATGGTGATGCTGGTGTGACTGCCGGAGGCGGGGAAGAAGATCTGAGGCTTCTGGAAATGGTGCTGAGGGTACTGCTCCACTGTGATGGACGGTTCCGTCGTTGGAGCAGCTCCGGTGAGGTGTACGGCGGCTAGGCTAAAGCAGGACAAGACAGACAATGTTAATCTGAAGTGGGACTCTAATATCATCTACAATAGATGATGTAAAATACATCACCAAAAAGTGCTAGATGTAAAACGCATCAGCCCCGCCACGGCCGCTCCGACAGATGCTGTAAGTACTGTTCACTCTGAACTTAACTGAAGGAACTGAACTTTACAGTCGAAACTGAATTTTACTGTTGAAACTAATTGAACTCGTAGCAGAGCATTGCAATAGATGTTTAGGGCACTTGAGCACTAGTAGCAGAGAAGCAGTGTTCTAAATCAACAGACGCTCGAGCAGGGAATGCACTAGCAGAGAGCAAGTCATTCAGTAGCACCGCGAGTGAGTGCTAAGCAGCAACTCCTGTAGCTGCCGGAGGTCGTGCAGCAGCAGCAGCAGCGCGAGCGAGAGCAAGAGCAGAGTAGCAGCACAAACTAGATCAAGAGCGGAACAGCAGCGCGACCAACAGCAATAGCAGAGTAGAGCAGCAGAACGAAAGAAAGAGCAGTGCAGCAGCGCGACCGACAGCAAGAACAGAGCCGCAGCGCGCGCGAGAGCCGGAGCAGCTGCAGCTAGTGCCGGTGTGGAAGTCGCTATCGAGGAAGCAACAACATGGGGAAGAGACGCCGTGGATGACGTGGCCGGCGATGGCGCCGTCGATGGAGACCCGCCATGGCTGCTCGGTATCGAGCACCGGCAGCCCCGAAGATCGAATAAAAGATAAAATGCAGCGGTGAGTGAGGGAGTCCTGGATTAGGGGGTATCCAGACAGCCGGATTGTATACATCGTCCGGACTATTGAAGCGTGAAGATACAAGACTCAAGACTTCGGCCCGTGTCCGGATGGGACTCTCCTTTGCGTGGAAGGCAGGCTTGGCAATCCGGATATTATGTTTCCTTACTTGTAACCGACTCCATGTAAATCCTAGCCCTCTCCGGTGTCTATATAAACCGGAGAGGTTGGTCCTTAGAAGGCCGATCACAATTACAATCATACCATCGTAGGCTAGCTCCTAGGGTTTAGCCTCTACGATCTCGTGGTAGATCTACTCTTGTACTACTCATATCTTCAATATTAATCAAGCAGGAAGTAGGGTTTTATCTCCATCGAGAGGGCCCGAACCTGGGTAAACATTGTGTCCCTTGCTTCCTGTTACCATCAGCCTAGATGCACAGATCGGGACCCCCTACCCGAGATCCGTCGGTTTTGACACCGACATTGGTGCTTTCATTGAGAGTTCCTCTGTGTCATTGCTACAAGGCGTGATGGCACCTTCAGTCATCATCAACAACACGTTCCAGGGTGAGACTTTTCTCCCCGGACAGATCTTCATGTTCGGTGGCTTCGCACTGCGGGCCGATTCGCTTGGTCACCTGGAGCAGATCGACAGCTACGCCCCAGGCCACCAGATCAGGTTCGGAAACTGAACTACACGGCGGACATCAGTGGAGAATTGATCTTCGACGGATTCGGGCCCGTGCCAGGAGCACCGGACAGTCACAACGAGCACGACTTAGACCTGTTGTCGGACAAAGCTTGGGGTATCACCCCCGCAGTAGCCTCGGACGTAAATCCAGAGCAGGCTGCGCTGCCTGAGGACGGAGGGCTGGACCTCGCCCCGCAGGCCGCACACTCATCGGCGATGGAGCCGAACACAGATCTCACCTCTATGGTGGCCTGTGACTCCGGACCCCCGGACTCGCCTCCGGATGTTGGTTCCAGCCCGCGCACTCCCGAGCAAGTCGAGCCAAGTTGGGCTCCGGTAATGGAGTTCACTGCTGCGGATATCTTCCAGCACTCGCCCTTTGGCGACATGCTGAACTCGTTAAAAACTTTCTCTTTGATAGAAAATTCCGGGTCGAACTATGTCCGGCTTGATTGGGAAGCAGGCGACGAAGAAATTCGTTACCCACCCACCACCCACTTCATAGCCATGGTTGATGATTTAACCGACGTGCTTGACTTCGACTCCGTAGGCATCGACGGTATGGACGATGATGCAGGAGAAGATTCAGAATCTATGGGGTGCCGGACTTCCGCCTCGTCACATGACATATACATGGTGGATACGCCCAAGGAGGACGACGGCGACAATCCGAAGGATAAAACCCCTGGCCAAAAGCCAAAGCGACGGTGCAGACACCGTTCCAAGTCCAGCAATAGTAAAAATAGCGACAAGAGCGCAAGAAGGATCAACATACCAGTGAACTCTGAAGGCAATAACGACCATGAGGACCCAGCGATGGAGCAGGATGAGCGAGGTCATGCCGAACCAAGTTCGGAGCACATGCCAAATCACAATGATCTAGAGGGACGAGTTCATCAAACCGGCCCAGGACAAGAAGACAGTCCGGACGATGATGCATTCATCATTCTGGAAGAACGCGTGGAACGAGATAACCTCCACCGAAAGCTTATGGCCACCGCAAGAAGTCTAAAGAAGCAGAAGCAACGGCTCAAAGCTGAACAGGAGACGCTCAATCGCAGATGGAATAAAGTGCTAGACACTGAAGAAAGATACGGCGACAATCGCCATACAAAGAGCTATCCAAAACGCAAGCTACTGCCAGAATTCGACGATGAGGCCACTCCACCAAAGAGTAACACGACCAGGAGGCCAGACGTACCACTTCATAACCGCAACAAAGCGGCTACCGACGCCACGCACGATCTACATGAGCACCTGGATAAGAAAGCTGGCGCAGCTAGGTCCATCTACGGATCTAAAGGACACACCCCGACGAGGGACTGTGGTTACCAAAATGATTATGCTAATCAAATACCAGTCCAGAATAAACACCGGACACAACAGCAGCCGACGGCATGCCACAGCACGTCCAGATACAGAGGGGTTGCTCACCCCCTGTGCTTTACCAAAGAAGTACTGGACCATGAATTTCCACAGGGCTTTAAACCTGTGAACATGGAGGCATATGACGGAACGACAGACCCAGGGGTCTGGATCGAGGATTTTATCCTGCATATACATATGGCTCATGGGGATGACCTCCACACCATCAAATACCTTCCCCTCAAACTAAAGGGACCAGCTCGACACTGGTTGAAAAGCCTCCCCGAAAATTCAATTGGGAGTTGGGAGGAACTCGAGGACGCTTTCAGGGCCAATTTTCAAGGGACTTATGTTCGGCCTCTGGATGCTGGCGATTTAAGTCACATAATCCAACAGCCCGGAGAGTCCGCCCGCAAGCTTTGGAACAGGTTCCTCACTAAGAAGAATCAAATTGTCGATTGTCCGGATGCCGAAGCCTTAGAGGCATTCAAACACAGCATCTGTGATGTGTGGCTCGCCAGACACCTTGGCCAAGAAAAGCCAAGGACAATGGCAGCCCTAACAAGCCTTATGACCCGCTTTTGCGCGGGTGAACGTAGCTGGCGAGCCCGTAAAGGCACCAGCGACCCCAGCACATCCGAAATAAGGGATGACAACAGGAAGCCACGACATAATAAAAACAAATGCCAAAACAAGGAAGAGAGCCCGGATAACACAACGATTAATGCCGGATTCAGGGGCTCTCGACCTGATCAGCAAAAGAATCCAGTTAAAGGCAGTAAAGAGGGACTGTCCGGTCTGAATAGAGTCCTAGACAGACTGTGTCAAATTCATGGCACCCCTGACAAGCCTGTGAACCACATGCACAGAGAGTGATGGGTCTTCAGGAAGGCTGGCAAATTAAATGCTGAACACAAGGGAAGGGAAACACCAAGTGAAGACGAGGATGAACCTCGCCAGCCGAACACTGGGTGACAGAAAAAATTCCCGCCAGAGGTTAACACAGTGAACATGATCCATGTGACTCACACATCCATGAGAAGGCACGAACGCGCACATAGAGACGCGCTCGATATAGAGCCCATCGTACCCACACCTAACTACTGGATGTCTTATCCGATCACCTTCGATCACTTGGACGGCCGAACTAGTATTCGGCATGGAGGATCAAAGGCCTTGGTGCTTGACCCAATAATCGACGGATAACGTCTCACCCGTGTCCTCATGGACGGCGGCAGTAGTCTCAATTTAATATACGAGGACACTGTCTGTAGGATGGGGATAAACCCATCCAGAATCAGCCAAAGCAACACCGCCTTTGAAGGGGTTATACCAGGCGTTGAAGCCTACGGCAGGGGCTTCGTCGTACTGGAGGTAACATTTGTCTCCCCAGGCAATTCCAGAAGCGAAGAACTACTCTTCACCATCGCACCCTTCCAAAGTGGCTATCATGCATTGCTTGGAAGAACGGCCTTCGCCCGCTTCAATGCATTACCGCACTATGGCTACCTTATACCCACAGAGGATGCTGCCGTTATTGGCATTTTTCGCCATGACAGATTAACGCACGTACCTGGAAACACATGGTTTATAATGAATGGGCATTCTTGAGCCCATCGTCTGTTATAAAAGTCTGAATACCTTCGGGAGTGTTCGGTGTCACGAGTTTGGCCTTGTAAGTGCATCTAGTGCCCCTTAGTGATTTTGGTGTATTGAAGACTTATAGGTTAAGGGACTAATGCGTTTGTGAGTGTACACAGGTCTATAAGTCTATGAGGAGTTTGATATTTACAGAGAATGTCGACCCCTAAAAATGAAGTTCTTTAACTGAAGACTTTGATATTCCGAAGACTTACTGAAGACTTTGAAAGTGAAGAAATTGGTGTGACCTTGAAGACTTGGTATTCATTTGTGGAACATGAAGCGTGAAGACTTTTGTTTTCGTAGTTTCATTTTCTCTTTCTTGAGTCATAGGAAACACCGTACTGTTAAAGGGGGTCAAGGAAATACTAAGGAAAAATCTCCATGTGATGCTCAACTCAAAATCCTACACCTACCAATCCCTTCGAGTGAAGCCTTTGGAAATCTCATATAGTTCAGTCACTTTCTTCAGTGACAGAGATGAAGTTCTTCTGGTCGCTGATGAATTTGTTCTAACTGAGGAGTTAGGAATTCGTCAGTGCGAATTACCTACACAGTGAGGAACATGATAGCCCTGAGGAATTTGAGAGTCAAATTTCCGACCGTTGCTGTGCTGCGCGCCAGCTATCCCAAAATATCTTATCCACCTAACGGTCATATCATTGGAGGGCATTTATGTCTTATCATGTCGGGCTGCTCCCCAGGCTATAAATAGCCGCCCCCTACAACCACTAGCTAGTTGGCTGCTCCGAGAGAACTTGACACTTGTCATTTGAGAGCAACCCATCCTCCGAGGACTTTGAGCGAAAATCATCGAGTGAGGAAAAACCCCAAACCCAAACAACTACAAACCGAAAGTGATTGAGCATCACTGAAGAAATTGATCCTGCGTGGATCCGACGCTTGTTACCTTTGAAGATTGTGCTTCTTCCAGACGGTTAGGCGTCAAGGTCTAGAGCATCCAAGAGGAATTATGGATTGCTGAGTGACCAAGTCTGTGAAGGTTTGGAAGTCGCCTGAAGACTTACCATGAGTGATTGGACGAGGTCTGCGTGACCTTAGTTCAAGGAGAATACGGTGAGGACTGGGTGTCCTGAGCTGCATGCTCAGTGACTGGGTGTCCGGGACTGCGTGTCCTCGAGTTTAAATACTCAGCCGCTCCAACTAGACGTACGACTGAGACAGCAGTTGGAACTGGTCTACCAAATCATTGTCTTCACCAACCCAACTGGTTCTATTTCCTCAACCCTTTCATTTCCTCATTACTGTGTTGGGTGTTTGTTCATATCTGTGTTTGAAGACTTTGACTGAAGACTTTCTCAATTTCCTCAGTTCAATTTCTTCAGTCTGTTTGTCTTCATCTTGTGTTATCCTGTGATTACGCTTTCTGTACTCAGTGCTAGTCTTCATTTCATCATGATGACCATGCTTGTATTCTGTTATGCTTACTTCTGAGTACTTATTCCGCTGCTAATAGTTCTTCGCTACGGAATTCCTCGGTGAAGAATTCATAAAAATCGCCTATTCACCCCCCCTCTAGTCGACATAACGCACTTTCAATTGGTATCAGAGCAAGGTACTCCCTTGTTCTATGTGATTTTGGTTTAACCACCTGGAGTTCTTGGTATGTCGACCGCAGGTATGATCAAGGTCTCCGCTGGGTGTCCTACCTTCGATGGCACGGACTACCCCTACTGGAAGAATAAGATGCGAATGCATCTTGAAGCAATTGACAATGATCTCTGGTACGTTGTGGAAAATGGTGTTCCCTTAGTCACACCTTCTTTGAATGCTGCTGATGTGAAGAGATTCAAGCAACTCGATTCTCAAGCGAAGAATATCATATGTGGCCATCTGAGTAAAGGACAGTATGGAAGAGTGAGTGCTTTGGAAACTGCTAAGCTTATCTGGGATAGGCTGTCCAAAGTGAATGAAGGAGTCTCAACTCAGCGTGACTCTCGAGTTGATGTTCTTCGGAATCTCTTCAACCGCTTCAAAAGACTCGACAATGAAAATGTCCAACAAACCTTTGATCGCCTCACTGACATCTCAAATGAGCTTCAAGCCCTCGGTGCCACTGACATCACTAACCATGAGGTGGTGAAGAAACTGTTGAGATCGCTTGATTCCTCATTTGATACTCTGGATCTGATGATACAAGAACGGGCTGACTACAAGTCTCTTGATCCTGCCGATATCCTCGAAAGGCTAAATACTCACGAGTTCCAGCTTGCTGAAAAGAGAGATCTCTATGGTTCGAGCTATGGCAAACCACGTGCCCTGAAGGGCAAGGTTGTGTCTGAGTCTGAATGTGAGGACTCTGGTAGTAGCCTTGGTGATCCTGAAGAATTGAGCCAGGAGCTAGCACTGCTCGTGAAGAAATTCCAGAAGTTCTCAAGACGTGGTCGCTTTGGAAAATCCTCAAGAAGCAGTGACTCCTCATCAAGTGACTATAAGAGAAGGCTGTGCCACAAATGCAAGAAACCTGGTCACTATATTCAAGATTGTCCTCAGTGGGAAAAAGAATTGAAGAAGAAGAAATACAAGGATTACAGTTCTGATGATGCGAAGAAGAAGAAGAAATCGTCAAAATCTTCGTCATCAAAATCCTCAAAGTCTTCATCTCACAAGAAGAGCAGCTCCAAGAAGGCTCGGGCATTCATTGGCAAGGAAATGGACTCTGAAGCTGAATCTGAGGAACATGAGGAAGAGGAGGAGTCTGAAGAATCCGAATCTGGTGTGGCGAGTCTGGCCTTCGCTACTGCTTTTGTTAGCAAGTCCATCTTCAACACTAAAGAAACTGACTCCACCGACAAGCCTGATGAAGATAATGATGACTACGCTCCCACCTATTGCTTCATGGCAAAAGGTGCAAAGGTACTCAAATACACCTCCTCTGAATCTAGTGAAAATGAATCTGATGAGGAATCTCAAGCCCAGCTACTCTAAACTTGCAAAGATTGCTGTAAAACAACAAAGGGCTTTTGAAAAGGTTCAAAACATGCTAGACAAAAGTGATGATATGTTGGGTGAAGAAATGGATCGCACTAAAGCCCTGACTGAAAATCTTCAGAGACTTCAGTCTAGGCTTAACAATCTTCAAAGTCATCATAACACTCTCTTATCTGATCATGATAAACTTTCTTATGAATTTCTTCAAAGAAAGCAAGATCTCGAGAAGCTAAGAGTGAGTTATGAAGATCTTCAGAAGGAGCGCGATTCATTACTAGCTCAACAAATCAGCGCTTCTCAGGAAGAATTTGTTCCTCCATGCTTAAAGTGCATTTAACGTGAATCTGCTAATTCTTCACCTGAATGTTCAAATGCTTCAACTGTTACAAATTCTTCACCTACCTCTACTATCACTAATTCCTCATCTGAGGACATTGCTAGTATCACTGACGATGCAGGGCTGAAGGAATTGTACATGACAGGCATGTACAAAAGCCTCAAAGGGCATCAGATTCTTTGTGATGTGCACAAAAAGCATATCATCAACAGAAACCCTAGGAAAGAGGGTATTTCCTTTGAGAGGAAACTCAATGCTGATGGAACATATTGGAAGCCTAAGCAGTACCCCAAAACCTCATGGGTTGCTACAAAGGGACCTCCAGTTGATCCATCTAACTTATCTGGCTTTACATGTGAATCTTCTCATTCTTTTGATGAGTCATTTGACTCCAACTATAAACTGTTCAAAAATCAGAATGGTGAAGTATTTGCTAGATATGTTGGCACTAACTGCAGGAATGGTTCCCCTATGAAGAAAATCTGGGTTCCCAAAAGTTATGTTGAAAGTCTTCAGGTGAATGTCCTCATGACACCACCTGTGATGAATAGGAACCCCAGATCAAATTCTTCATATGGACCAAACTCTTCATATGGATCCAAGTCCTCATACGGACCAAATTCCTCACGTGGATCAAATTCCTCAAATGGATCAAAGTCCTCATATGATTATCATCGTGCTAACAACTCTGTTTCACAGGGTAGAGCTAAGGGCTATGAATATGCGCTTTATTCTTCAAATCATTATATTCATAAGTCCTCGAAGAATTTCTCTGCTTATTCATATGCTTACCCTAACCTCTCTTATCTGAAACGAAATGGTTTGGCTTCTATGCCACCATTCTCGTATGGTGCTCGCAGAGTGATGAACTCTTTGCCTCCCCTTCAGATGTGGGTGGTGAAGAAAAAGAACTAATCTCTTATGCAGGATCAGGTCTCCAGACGTGCCTTAACGTCTGAAGAATTTGCTGGGGACCTGACAAAATTACCTGAAAGGACACATGCTAACCATGATGAAATGAACTTTCATTTCACACGTCCTCATACTGCTATATTTGTTTACCGCTTGATGAAATTCATCTGATGAACTTGATAGCATATTCTTCACTGATGAAGCATATGAGTTTGTAAGTTACACTAATTCATCTGCAGGATGATCAACCCAAAACCACTGAATGGGTCCTCGATAGTGGATGTACAAATCACATGACTGGTGACAAGAATCTTTTGATGGATGCTCCCTTATCACCGTCACATCTGAAGCATATCATCTTTGCTGACAAAGGCAAAAGTCAGGTATTGGGTCTTGGTAAGGTTGCGATCTCTAAGGATAAACACATGGACAAAGTCATGCTTGTTGAATCCTTAGGATACAACCTCATGTCAGCCTCAATGCTTTGTGGTCTTGATATGGTTGTTGTCTTTGGCAAGTATCGCTGTGTTGTGATTATGGAAGCTGACAATTCCAAAGTCTTTGAAGGCTTTAGGAGAGGAGATTTGTATATTTTTGATTTCTCTACAGGACCACAACCAGCTGTGTGTCTACTTGCAAAAGCTTCAGAAGGCTGGCTATGGCATCGACGACTTGGTCATGCAGGCATGAGGAATTTGCACACGCTTGCGAAGAAGAAGCATGTCATTGGCATTGAAAATGTCAAATTCCTCAAGGATCACTTATGCGGATCCTGTGAAGCTGGAAAAATGACCAAGGCCAAGCATCCAGCGAAGACTATCATGACCACTACTCGTCCATTCGAATTGCTTCACATGGACCTCTTCGGACCTAATCATTACTCAGCAGTCTCTAATGCTGCATCTCTATATGGTTTTGTCATTGTTAATGATTACTCTCGATATACATGGGTACACATTGTTACTTACAAACATGAAGTGCAGGAAGTCTTCAAGTGATTTTCCTCGAGGGCTTCAACCAACTTTGGTGTGAAGATCAAGCACATCAGAAGTGACAATGGAACTGAGTTCAAGAATTCCGGTCTTGATGACTATCTTGATGAACTTGGTATTACTCATGAGTTATCTACTCCCTATACTCCTCAGCAAAATGGCGTCGTGTAGCGCAAGAACAGAACTCTCGTTGAGATGGCTCGCACTATGCTTGATGAATACAAAATGCCTGATCGTTTTTGGATTGATGCAATTGATACTGCATGCCACATCATCAACAGAGTATATCTTCACAAATTCTTCAAGAAGACTGCCTATGAACTCCTCACTGAAAAGAAACCCAATGTGAGTTATTTCAAAGTCTTCGGTGCTAAATGTTGGATTAGAGATCCTGACCACAATTCTAAATTTGCACCGAAAGCACATGAAGGTTTTATGCTTGGTTACGGAAAGGACTCGCACACCTACAGAGTCTTCAATATTGTTCTTCACAAAATTGTTGAAACTGTAGATGTGCGGTTCGATGAAACTAATGGCTCGCAAAGAGAGCACCTACCTTCTGTGTTAGATGAACCAGCACCTGAGGATTCTATCAAGTTCAAGGCAACTGAGGATGTCATTCCTACTGAAGAATTTGCTGAATAATTCATTCCAGTACGCGAAGAACGTCGAGCTGACGCACCTGAAAATAATACTGAAGACAATGGTGCTGAGGAAAATGATCAAATACCTCAGCGACAACCAGCTCATCCTCGCGTTGCAAAAGAAGTACAAGTTGACAAGATCATCGATGACATTGAAGCACCAGGTCCTCTCACACGCTCAAAAGCTTCACATTTATCTAACTTTTGTGGGCACTATGCTTTTGTGTCTATTACAAAGCCCACTAAGGTAGATGAAGCATTTCTGGAGCCTGAGTGGATTCAGGCCATGCAAGAAGAACTACATCAGTTCGAGCTCAACAATGTCTGGGAACTGGTCAAACGTCCAGATCCTCGCAAACATAATATCATTGGCACAAAGTGGATCTACCGCAACAAGCAAGATGAAAATGGCCTTGTGGTAAGAAATAAGGCACGACTGGTAGCTCAAGGCTACACACAGGTTGAAGGAATTGATTTCGATGAAACTTTTGCACCTGTTGCTAGACTTGAGGCTATTCGCATATTACTTGCTTATGCTAGTCATCATGATATCATCTTATATCAAATGGATGTGAAAAGTGCATTCCTCAATGGTAAGCTTGAGGAAGAAGTATATGTTTCTCAACCCCCAGGTTTTGAAGATCCAAAGAATCCTGACAAAGTCTTCAGACTTAATAAGGCCCTCTATGGCCTCAAGCAAGCCCCTCGGGCGCGGTATGATACATTGAAGGAATTCTTCGTGAAGAATGGCTTCACACCCGGTTCACTCGACCCTACTCTCTTTACTAAATCTTATGATGGTGAACTATTTGTGTGCCAAATATATGTTGATGATATTATCTTTGGCTGTACTGACCAACGTTATAGTGATGAATTTGCCTATATGATGAGTGAAGAATATCAAATGTCTATGATGGGAGAGTTGAAATTCTTCTTAGGTCTTCAAATTCGTCAACAGCGCAATGGCATATTCATATCTCAGGAGAAATACCTCAAAGATGTACTGAGGAAATTCAGCATGCAAGATTGCAAAGGCGTCAAAATTCCTATGCCAACAAAAGGCCATCTATGCACTGATGAAAATGGTATTGACTTCAATCACAAGGTATACCGCTCCATGATTGGTTCTTTATTGTACTTATGTGCATCTAGGCCAGATATAATGCTTAGTGTTTGCATGTGTGCCCGATTTCAAGCTGCACCGAAGGAATCACACCATAAGGCTGTGAAGCATATTCTTCGATATCTAGCTCACACACCAACACTAGGATTATGGTACCTCAAGGGCTCTGCTTTTGATCTCATTGGATATTCTGACTCTAACTATGCTGGTGATCATGTGGACCGCAAGTCAACTTCAGGCACTTGTCATTTCCTCGGACGATCTTTGGTCTGTTGGTCCTCGAAGAAACAGAACTGCGTATCACTGTCCACTGCGGAAGCTGAATACATTGTTGCTGGCTCTTGCTGTGTTCAACTGCTTTGGATGAAGCAAACACTCAAGGACTATGGCATCAACGTGAAGAATGTGCCTCTCCTCTGCGACAATGAGAGTGCCATCAAGATTGCTCACAACCCAGTTCAGCACTCGAAGACAAAGCACATTCAGATTCGTCATCATTTTCTTCGTGATCATGTGTTGAAGGACGACATCTCCATCGAGCACATGAAGACTGAAGAACAGCTAGCTGATATCTTCACTAAGCCCTTGGATGAGAAGAGATTTAGCAAGTTGTGGTGTGAGCTAAATATCTTAGAATCTTCGAATGTTCTTTGAAAAGGACACACATCCTAACACTCATGAAAAATTGATGACTTAGATGCGCAACACATGAAGAAATGTTTTTCTTCAATCAATGAAGAATAACACTCTAAGTGTGAAGAAATTAATGAAGAATTTGATTCTCAGAACCCTACGACAATTGTACGCGGTGTCTGAAATCGTCATTCTTATACGGTGGGTCACGCCACCACAAAAAGTTGAAAATCTTCAATTTGAGTTTTTCCTCAGTTTTGAAATTCTTCAGTTTTTCAAATTCTTCAACTTTTCAAAATCTTCACTGGTTCCTTCGTTTTTCTTCATTGGCTATATATATATATGAGTTTATGTCCTCTACAGCATTCACTTATAGCTATTTCTTCAAGCTGTTTTTTTGCTAAGTGAATGTGATCGGACCCTTCCCCCTCTATGCTATACTCAACCCAATCTGTTCACAAATTCTTCATATGCGTTCTATTTGAAACTCGTTCAAAATCTTCACTGTGTCCTTGTCAGCTGAAGAAATTGCGAACGAAACTTTAAAACAAATCTTATCCAAATTTTCGGTTTTGCCGCTCAAACCATTCCGCATCCCACGATGCATTATTCTATTCACCCACGATCGTACACGATCTCCACCACACAGTACGTGGGTGACACATGTTGTGAGAAGGAGAATGGTCAGGGGCACGTTCATCCTAAATCTTCGGACGAACAGTTTTTCACTGCCTCTATAAATACCCCTCTCTCCATCCTCACTTCTTTTACTCCGCTCGACCTCTCTCTCCCGCTCGAGCTCCTCAAACCCTAGTGCCGCCGCTACTCCATCGTCGCCGGTGAGGAAGAGCTTCGCTGCCTCGACCTCGTCACCGTCGTACTCGCGCCGACCGTGGAAATCTTCACTCCGCCGCCGCCATAGCTGTCTTCCTCTGCCAAGTTAGGGCGTGGAAGATCTAACCTGACGAGCTTCACATCTGTACTTCTCAGTTCATCGTGTTCTTCACTTCGGGTAATTAAAAGTTACTTTTATTACTCGCTTTGATTCTCAAGCTTTCCTGAAAATCTTCAAAGGTGCTTATTCTTCAAATCTTCACACATATGAACACCACACACATCATATGCTCTTGATTCATTTCTCTAAGCAATGATTTTCCTCAAGATTCCTCAATTGTGTGGATCCTCGATCTATACAACTCTGGAACCTAAGACAAAGATCGCTTAGTGAAATTCTTCAAGGCTCATCTGGTCAAATTCCTCAAACTTGTTCTTTTTGAAAAACCTTCTCAAAACGCATATGACCTCTCCAAATTCCTCGCACTTGTACTCTGTTCACAGGTACACATGTCTGCTGCTGACTCACTAGGTTCTCATCAACTTAACTCATTTGCAGCGTTCCTCGAAGAAAAACTGCATACTTCTTCAGAGAACTCAATTGTTCAAATTCCTCAACTGAAGAATATGGCAGACGGTAAGAAGCCGCAGAAGGGAGGAAAGAAACCTGAGGTTATGACTGCGTTTGAAATCCCTGAGGAAATTTATGCTGACTATTGCACACCTGATGAAGCAAAATTTGGCAAAGAAAACAAAAATCAGCGCAAAGTGCGCATTCAGAAGATTGAACGGAGATGGGCAAGGGAATGGAGGGAATACAGATATGTAACTCCAAAGTACATGAAGAAATTCGCCCTCAATCCTCCATGCCCAAGAGCTCAATTGGCACCTAGCCAAGTAGCAGATCCCACAAGCATCAAACGTGGTGAGGACTTTCCTGAAGAATGGGCTAAGTGCCAAGCTAAATTGGCAAGGCAAGCCAAGGAGGCAGTGAGGAAATTCAATGAGGATTCTGCCACTGCTACTGCTACTGAGGCCTCGGTCAAACTGAGGAAAGCCATGCCAAAGAAGCCTGCTCATAAGCCAAGTGCTTCACCAACAGGGCCATCACGGCCAAGTTCCTCAGCAGCGCCCCCACGGAAAATTCCTCACACTGCTACAGCTCCACCAAAGTCCTCAGCAGTTCCGACAAAGTCCTCAGCTCCTGTGCATCTGGCTACATGTCAAAGGACTGCTGGTATCTCGATTGCCTCTGGTGTCTCAGCAAGTTCTTCAGCTGCACCAAAGTCTTCATCTGGCCCGACTCTGTTGAAGACTAAGGCCACAGCTGGACGAGGTCATCGGCCAAGTCCAAAGAAGAAACAGGTCGTATTCCATGTGCCTTCTGATGATGAAGCTTCTGATGAAGAACTTGCGGAAATCATCAGAGACAGACAGGTGAAGGCCGCTAGAGCCAAAGGTACATCAGTACCACTGCTTTTGGATCCGAGGAAAATCCTCGATTATATTGATCTCTGGCACAAGGATCCAAACACTCCTATGCCTGATTTTCCTCTAAGCCCTGGACAAATTCATATGTTGACCCATTTCATCACTGAGGAGAAATGGAAATTTGAGAAGGCCAGGCAGATCAAGAAGGCTCAGTTCAGAAAGGAGAAGCTCCTGAAGAAAAACATTGTCAGAATGACACCTGAGGAACTTCTCCAGGCTCAGTCTGAAATTCAAACCCTCAACAAAAACTTTGATGCCTACTATGCTGATTGGCAAGGAGCCAAAGTCAGATTCGTCAACCTGACGAAGAAATTCACCAATGTTGCTGCCCCACCGCAACAAGAAAATCTTCAGGCTGGAGCCTCAGCTCAGCCGACTGAAGAACATGCCAGCACCGCTGATGAACTTCAGGCTGCTGAAGACAATGCTAGCTCCAGGGCTGATGATCCCATTCTAGCCGCTGAAGAAATTGCCAGGGCATCCACTAGTGGTGCGCCTGAAGAAACTGAAGAAGTTAGGGCAACTGCACTAGTTGCGCCTGAAGAAATTCATCCAGATTCCTCAGCTCCATCTGCACCTACACCAACTCCAATTCTTCCATGTGCATTTGATGTGAAGAAGACCAAGGCTGCAGAGCGAGCTGCAGTGAAGAAAAGGAAGGCATCAGCTGTGTCAAACTCTTCGGCTGCGAAGAAAATGAAGCCAATGACCAGCTCACTCGAAAATCCAATTGATGCTGTTCCGATTTCCTCCATGCCATCAAAGGACCTTGTTCCTTTTGGAGAAGACTATGAGATCCCAATCGGATCTGATGAAGAACATCATTCTGCTTCTTCGTCAGAGCAGATTGATGAAGAAATTGAAGTGGATGCAATCCCTTCAACGCCAATCATTTCCTCACCTAAGCCTCAGTTCACAGCTGAAGAGGCCCGTGTTGAGGAACTTGATGAAGATGTGGATATTGGAAGCACAACGCCAGTGATGAACGATGACTTTTGGGAAAGTCAGCATCCCAATACTCCTGTCTTCACCCCACTCCAACAGATACCTCAGTCTCCTGCACCAGCAGTTCAAATGGGCTCTGAAGAAACTCAACCCACTCTCTCTGTGCATGAAGAAATTCCAGCCACTAGTGCTGATGAACCTGCTGCTGCTGATCCTCAGACTGCACCTGTTGAGGAACAAGAAATTCCTCAGCCTGAAGAACCTGAGCTCGCGATTCCTGAGGTGGTGATGCAACTCACTGACACCCCTCTGCCAAAGCAAAAGAATCCGTTCTCAAGCAAACAGAAGTTCAAGGCTGAAGATTTCTTTGCCAAGCACGTATTCTTCACTGACTATAATCCATATGATTCCGCTCGCATAAGGAAGAGGCGTTTCTGGACTGCCAGCCAAGCCAATTTCTATTCCTCAGTGCTCTTCAACAAAGACAAAGTCTTCGATCATGCACATATTCCTCATGTGGACATGGAGTCTCTACCGTGCTGTGAGCCAGTCCTCAGTGTTCTTCACGACGCAGGACTTCTGAATTTCTGCACTGATATCTGTGACTGGAATGAAGAACTCATTCTTCAATTCTATGCAACTCTGCACATCACCGGAGTCGCTGAAGACGTGAACACATGGGTATTAGACTGGATGTCTGAAAATTCTCACTACAAGGCACCAGCAACTGAATTGCTTCGTGCTTTACCTCTCAGTCCTCCACTTGATGGTGCTCGTTGTATCTACAACGAACCAGAACTTTCAAATCACTATATGCAAGTGCTGATGAAGCCTTTGAAGCCAAGGCAGGCCCCAAGAACCAAATTCCTCGTCAAGGAATTACTTTATGTGCCTCGGACTGTCTAACGAATTCTGACGAAGACAATGAGTCCTATCAAAGGCCACGACTCAAATGATGAAGAAGTCGTTGGCATCATGAAGAATATGCGTTTCAACATCATTCATGGCGTTCCCATCAACTTCCATGATTTCTTCATGAGGACTCTGGCCAATATTGCTATGTCACCATTCGAGCTGAAGCCCTATGCTCCTTGGATTATGAGATTCATCAGGGCAAGGTCTTCACTGAATGAGAAAGCTGACACTTTGAACCACGATAGCTACTTGCCTCCCATTGAAGTCCTCAAACGGACAGTTTCATCAGCTGATGATAAAGGAAAGGGCGCTGCTGTGATCGATGAAGGCATTCGTCCATTGGATGGTCAATTTCGCAAGGCTGCATCTTACTCTACCAATGACGATTCTGCCACACATGATTCTGCCGCAAATACCTCAGCCAAGCAAAGTCCTCAAGCCACAGCACCCAGGGTGATGATTGACCGTGAGTTACTCCTCAGTCTTCATCATAAGGTTGATCGCAATCACAAATGGGTAAAGCGTCAGTTTGGTGCACTTCTTCACAATATGACCTCAGCACACAATGCAGTGAAGAAGAACCAATACTACCTTCATGAAACCTTTAACCGCACCTAGGCTGTCCTTACTCATGTCTATAGCGCTGAAGAACTGTGGACTATGGGTCTCAAGGAAGAATTTGACTGGTCTGCACCTCCTCCGAAGAAATTCAAGAAGGTCAAAATTCCTCCACTGGTGGCCAGCTCTTATTCTTCATTGCGTGACACTGATGAGTATGAAGATTTGGACGACACTGCGGCAGGCCCTGCTATAACAAACAACCCCGACAACGCTAGCGCTCCTCCATCAACTTGAAATTCTTCAGGGGCGTTAGTCCTCAGTTTCAATCCTTTTGGTCATTTGATGACAAAGGGGGAGAAATCTGAGTTAGTCTTCAAGCGGGTCTATATTAAGGGCATTTTTTTTCTAAGTTACAACTCTCGTTCTTCTGAAACTTTTATTTGGATCGAGTTGTAATCTTAAACCCGATGGTGCGCTGATACTTTTGTTGCATTATGATTTGCATGCTTATTCCTCGTTAATGACATTGCACGCATGCTGAATCTCATCAGGCACCATATTTCATCATGCATTTCAAATTCTTCATATTATATATCAAATGCGTGTATGAATTACAAGATATAGGGGGAGATCTCCATGATTCAACTCTTCAAATGTGCATTGCCTCAAAAGCAAATTCCTCACTATGCACATCTTCAGGGGGGGTTCTTCTATATCTTGTAATCAAATTCCTCAATATCAGTGTATACACTTCATATGTTTATCCCCGTTCAAAACTTAACCTATGTTGTCATCAATCACCAAAAAGGGGGAGATTGTAAGTGCATCTAGTGCCCCTTAGTGATTTTGGTGTATTGAAGACTTATAGGTTAAGGGACTAATGCGTTTGTGAGTGTACACAGGTCTATAAGTCTATGAGGAGTTTGATATTTATAGAGAAAGTCGATCCCTAAAAATGAAGTTCTTCAACTGAAGACTTTGATATTCCGAAGACTTTCTGAAGACTTTGAAAGTGAAGAAATTGGTGTGACCTTGAAGACTTGGTATTCATTTGTGGAACATGAAGCGTGAAGACTTTTGTTTTTGTAGTTTCATTTTCTCTTTCTTGAGTATAGGAAACACCGTACTGTTAAAGGGGGTCGAGGAAATACTAAGGAAAAATCTCCATGTGATGCTCAACTCAAAATCCTACACCTACCAATCCCTTCGACTGAAGCCTTTGGAAATCTCATACAGTTCAGTCACTTTCTTCAGTGACAGAGACGAAGTTCTTCTGGTCGCTGATGAATTTGTTCTGACTGAGGAGTTAGGAATTCGTCAGTGCGAATTACCTACAAAGTGAGGAACATGATAGCCCTGAGGAATTTGAGAGTCAAATTTCCGACCATTGCTGTGCTGCGCGCCAGCTGTCCCAAAATATCTTATCCACCTAACGGTCATATCATTGGAGGGCATTTATGTCTTATCATGTCGGGCTGCTCCCCAGGCTATAAATAGCCCCCCGTACAACCACTAGCTGGTTGGCTGCTCCGAGAGAACTTGACACTTGTCATTTGAGAGCAACCCATCCTCCGAGGACTTTGAGCGAAAATCATCGAGTGAGGAAAAACCCCAAACCCAAACACCTACAAACCCAAAGTGATTGAGCATCACTGAAGAAATTGATCCTGCGTGGATCCGACGCTTGTTACCTTTGAAGACTGTGCTTCTTCCAGACGGTTAGGCGTCAAGGTCTAGAGCATCCAAGAGGAATTGTGGATTGCCGAGTGACCAAGTCTGTGAAGGTTTGGAAGTCGCCTGAAGACTTACCACGAGTGATTGGACGAGGTCTGTGTGACCTTAGTTCAAGGAGAATACGGTGAGGACTGGGTGTCCTGAGGTGCGTGCTCAGTGACTGGGTGTCCGGGACTGCGTGTCCTCGAGTTTAAATACTCAGCCGCTCCAACCAGACGTACGACTGAGACAGCAGTTGGAACTGGTCTACCAAATCATTGTCTTCACCAACCCAACTGGTTCTATTTCCTCAACCCTTTCATTTCCTCATTACTGTGTTGAGTGTTTGTTCATATCTGTGTTTGAAGACTTTGACTGAAGACTTTCTCAATTTCCTCAGTTCAATTTCTTCAGTCTGTTTGTCTTCATCTTGTGTTATCCTGTGATTACGCTTTATGTACTCAGTGCTAGTCTTCATTTCATCATGATGACCATGCTTGTATTCTGTTATGCTTACTTCCGAGTACTTATTCCGCTGCTAATAGTTCTTCGCTAAGGAATTTCCTCAGCGGCAAATTCCTCAGTGAAGAATTCATAAAAATCGCCTATTCACCCCCCCCCCTCTAGTCGACATAACGCACTTTCAGGCCTTATATGCATCAGCTCCGAATCATGTCTTTGGTCAAATGTTGGGTTTGCCCGGCTCCTGGGTTTGCCGCCTTATGTTCCGTTATTATCGGCTAAGGTGGCCAAAGGAGAACTACTGCGATTGTGCCCTGGTTATTCCGGATAAGCACCTCAGGAGAGAAAGCCGAAAACTGACTGTCATGATGCAGCGAGAGACTGTTCAACCACTCGAAGACTCACTGGAATCTTTAGGATTCCTCTGCATTAACGAAGGGTCGTTTCCCGGCCGTGTACATACACGCCCGTATTCAGATGCACGCAAAGGTACCAGGGGCTACATAGTAGCCCCACCATTAGACTCCCACGGCTAAGCGAAAGTGTTACAGCTATATAGTCTGGTTGCCTAGTTCGACGTGCGATCACCTCCTTAATGGACCAAGACGTTGGATCAAGTGTGATTAAGCATATTTTTTGCGAACACCCTCGTTGTATGCGTGGGGGCTGAAGCCAACGACTGCTAACTTTCGGATTACGTATATATATATATAAACGGGCGCACAGGGGACACAATCATATTTTCAGGCAAACAGTATAAATATAGCCTCATAATCAAAAATAAACATTGTTTTTACAATGATTCGATTCATCACTCGAACTAGACATTCTTCGAGCACTGCGCCTCTATTTGGCGGGCACCTTCTGTGACCTGCACCAAGTAGTGCTCGGCCGGATATTGGCCCCCCGCCGGATCCTGGGTCGCTATAATGGTGGCCTCCATCTCCGTCCAATAGGCTTTAACGCGGGCAAGAGCCATTCGCGCACCCTCTATGCACGCCGACCTTCTCATGGCGTCGATCCGAGGCATGGCCCCAAGGAATTGTTGCACCAAACCAAAGTAACTGTCCGGCTTAGGCCCCTTCGGCCAAAGATGGTCTATTACAGACCGCATTGCAAGCCCGGACAGCCGGTGAAGCACCGCTACAGCAGCCATCTTGTCACTTAACGGCAGTGGGCGAGTGGGAGCATTGAATTGCGACTAGAAAAGCTTCTCCACTTCCTTATCACCCTGATCCCCGAAGAATTTGGCAGCGTCAGCTGTACTCTTCGCCAAATCCGCATATGCGTCTGCAGGACTCCAGCGTCCATCCAGGGGAGCGTACTTCGGATCGAAAAACTTTTTCTGCAGCAAGTAGGAGCCCCTAGCCACGATTTTGTCGGCCTGTTGAAGCTCCTCCCGCGCACCCCTGAGCTCGGTCCGTATTTCCTTGGTGGCAATAAGTGCCTTATTCAGGTCGGCCGAATTATCCTTATGCTCCTTTTTAAGGAGCTCATACCGGTCAGCGGCATTTTTTAACTCCACAGCCATTTCGGATATCTTTTGCTCGCTTCGGCGACGAGAAGCCTGTTCGGCTCTCAAATCTTTGGCCGCTTTTAGGGCAGCCGCATTGCTAACCCGAGCTTGCTCCTTGGCATGGGCAAGTTCCGCCCTCAGGGCCTCCACGGCAGCAGCACCATCTGTAGTCCAAACATATTACATTAATATCATGCCGCCTTCATATTTTCCTATACAAAGGAAGGCAGAGCACATACCTTGTGATTTGTCCAGCCGCTTGTTCACCAGCGTGATATCGGCATCAATCGATCCAATTTGCCTCGTTAGTTCAGCAACTTCAACGGACTGGTCGGCGGCCGGACCCACCGGTACCTGCACGTATTTACAAAGCAATCATTGATTTATGATCCCCCGTTTGCCGCCTAGGGCGGGCAACCAGAGTCTCAGGGGCTACTATCTATATGGAGCACACCTAGCGCGTGCCTCACAACCAAAAAATAGTGTATTCTTCACTTCATACCTCAAAGCCTCTTAGCAGGCTTGTAAATGCTTCATTCAAACCGCTTATAGCGGATGAAAATTTTTTGAGCACCGCGCTCATTAATGAGTGGTGCTCCTCCGAGAGCGCAGCTCGCTCCAGTAGGCCTGTCAGTACGTTCGGCCGGACATTGAACTGTGCCAGACCCTTCCCATCGCCCCTCGTGGGAACCAAACGCTCCGGGCTCAGGGCGGCTGACGCATTGGCTTCCGGCTTCGGCAGATCCAGACTCCTCCGTGACGACACCTCGGTGTCGCCCGCTTCATGAGTCGGAGAGGGGGGTGGAGTCTCGCTCTCCATCTTCTCCGGAGGAAGATCCCCCGAAGGCGAACTCTGTTGAGAAGAGCTGCTAGCCAGACTACAAAAGATGAATCCTGGTTATTGATCTAGGAGAAACACAGTACCTTCGAGTTAATGACTAACTTACAGCTCGGTGGAGGGATGGCCCGTTGGAGGGCATGACGCGATGAGGGTGCCCGTCGGGGCAGAGCCCCCTGAGTATACCTTTTTCCCTGGTTTGGGCATCTCCATCTCCAAGTTTTCGGAGGCAGCCCTCTTCTTCCCGCGCGGGGAGGAGGCCTTAGCCTCCCCTTCCCGACTATCCTCCTTAGGGGAGGTAACAATTCCCCCGGTTCGGACGTGTAGCGTGTGAAGTTCGGTTTCTTCGTTCTTCCCCTTGTCTTTCCCTGAAGGCATTCTGCTGAGTACCCGGTCAAGCATCTTGGCCATGGTGGGACCGGGCGAGCCTTCGGGAAGTGGCGCCGGACACCTGATTCTCTCCGCCTTGCTGAGCCATTCCTGGCCACGGATGATTTTCAGAATAAACAATTATGACAAATACAAAACAAGGTGTCCGGTATCAAGGTTACTTACTTGGGTATCTAGGCGATTGCAGCTTAGGCCGGCATCCTCGGTGGTGTCCAGACACCCAACCTTTGGTCCGAAGAATAATTTGCACATCCCTTCGAGCTTTAGGCCGAAGAAGTGCATAACAGTCCGCAGACCCTCTGGATTGAACTCTCACATCCGGAGAGACCGGCGTTGGCACGGCAACATCCGTCGGATTAACATCACTTGCATTATGCTGACAAGGTTAATGTCCCTCTCAAGAATCTCTCGAATGCGGCTCTGCGGTACTGGTACATCGCCAGCGGGCCCCCAATTTTGTCCTACGTTGGTCCAAGACGCTAGTTGTGACGAAGGGCCCAAGCGGAACTCGGGGGCGCCACCCACTTTGTGCCTCTAGGAGCTGTGACATAAAACCATCTCCATTGCCATGCATCGGATACTTCTGGAAAAGAACCCTATGGCCATGGGGCGTCGGTGTTCCTGCTTATTACAGCACCTCCGCACTCCGCATGTCACCCCTCGATCATCTTCGGCTTCACATTGAAGGTCTTGAGCCATAAGCCGAAGTGTGGGGTGACGTGGAGGAAGGCCTCGCAAACTATGATGAACGACGAGATATGGAGGATGGCGTCCGGAGCTAGATCATGAAAATCCAACTCATAATAGAACATGAGCCCCCTCACAAAAGGATCGAGGGTGAAGCCCAAGCCACGGAGGAAGTGAGGAACAAACACGACACACTCATCGGGCTCCGGTGTAGGGATGACCTGCCCTAGAGCAGGAAGCCTATGCTGGATGTCGGTGGTCAGATATCCGACCTCCCTAAGCTTCGCAATGTCTTCCTTTTGAATCGAGGAAGCCACCCACCGGCCTTGAGGGTTGGATCCGGACATATTGGAGGATCTGGGGTGTTGGAGCTTAGGTCTCGGGTGTTAGAACTCGAGGTGCGAGAAGGCGCGAGGAAGGTGGAAAAGAGGCATAGGCCTTGACCCCTTTATAAAGGGGGTGAATATCAAGAGTCCTTAGGGTGACCGCTGGAGGTTTACCTGATGGCACACGGAGTCATACCAACGGTTGTCATGGGGCTATGCACGCCCGCATTAAATGGAAGATCCCGTAATAAGAGAAACAAGGTCTCTGCCTCGACAGGATGTGCCAATAAAACCACCTCGCAACGCGAGTCGAGGTGGGGCAAGAAACGCCGGTTCGCGTTGGACCAGGCCATGATGCAAGGGCACGACGTACGAAGATTGCCAGCAGATCAGATTTACGCTTTGTTCCCTACAATGGTATGTGAAGATCATCTTGCAGATCCGGACACGGTTTAAGTGTTCGATAGATACTTTGGAGTATTCGGAGAAGGAACCCGCCTTGCAATGTCAAAGACAAGACTGCACGCCGGACTCATCGTCATTGAAGCCTGGTTCAGGGGCTACTGAGGAAGTCCTGGATTAGGGGGTATCCGGACAGCCGGACTGTATACATCGTCCGGACTATTGAAGCGTGAAGATACAAGACTCAAGACTTTGGCCCGTGTCTGGATGGGACTCTCCTTTGCGTGGAAGGCAGGCTTGGTGATCCGTATATTATGTTTCCTTCCTTGTAACCGACTCCATGTAAACCCTAGCCCTCTCCGGTGTCTATATAAACCGGAGAGGTTGATCCTTAGAAGGCCGATCACAATTACAATCATACCATCATAGGCTAGCTCCTAGGGTTTAGCCTCTATGATCTCGTGGTAGATCTACTCTTGTACTACTCATATCTTCAATATTAATCAAGCAAGAAGTAGGGTTTTACCTCCATCGAGAGCGCCCGAACCTGGGTAGACATTGTGTCCCTTGCTTCCTGTTACCATCAGCCTAGACGCATAGATCGGGACCCCCTACCCGAGATCCGCCGGTTTTGACACAGCGGTAAGTGCAGAACCTCCTTGGTGGTGCCGAGTTGGCCTCGGCTTCATCGGAGGAATTGGTGAGGGTGCTGCGGTTCCGGTGGGGCAGGTCAAGACGATGCTGTGGGGATTGAGGTGGCGCGATAGACGAGGCAAACGTCAGGGCAGCTCCTTGGAGGTGGAGGATGGGGCGGTTGATCCGGCGGGACGACGAGATAGACGACGGATCCTCATCCGGTGCGGTGGATGAGGGACGGCGAGCTGTTGCGGTGGATGACGTAGTCGGGGAAGAGTCTCCGGCTGGGCGGCGGTCGGGAGGCCTACGGAGGAGCGTGGGGTTTCGCAGTTTTGTCGGCCTTGGTGTACGAATGGGGGGATGAAGGAGAAGGGAGGGGAGCCATGGCTTAGGGACGCGCTTGTCCGAAATGTAGGGTAAGTTACCAGCGTACCCCCACCAGTTTTGACACCGCGATGTGGAGCTTCATTTTCGGCTGAGGGGTAGATGGGGAATTTCGCGTGTCTGGGCTGCGGGGCCGATTTCGGATGAGGAGGGAGTTTTCGCGCGCGTCGAAATTTCGGGATAACAAGGCGTGACGCGGGTTGAAGATGCGGGAGTTTCAAAGCAGGTGAGACAAAAGATACTCAAGCTTGAAAATTTTGGGATAACAAGGTGCGGATTCCTTGTTCGGCAGAACAAACTTAACGTGTAAAAAAATATTCATATAAGACACAAGAGAGTAATGTCCCCTTTTAGTATATTTCTATAGATGCCATTGAAAAAACTACAAGAAAAATGTCAAAAAATCGGGAGAACAAGATTACCCTGTATAGTACCAAATCGATTCGCACTTCCCTCAACAACAACAAAAACAAATCAATTCCCACCAAAAGAAAGAGTAATGTCCCTTTTTATATGATTACAAATGCCAGGATCTCGAATTTCAATTTTTGAATCCATGTTATGTTGAATTCGAATATATCATTAGGTGACCTTGCGACTTATAATTGATGTAGTCGTACATTTTTTATCTTCCATCATATATGAACATTTTACTCCACCATGTGAACATATATATTATCGTCTACCATATGGACTAAATTTGAATCAATTTTCCTTTTTTGACTACGATTGTTGTCAAGTTCTACAATAATTTAAATATTATCTTGATAACAAAAAACATGCATATAGCAGTAATCATATTTCACTATGAACTACATGTACCATATGATCTCCAATTCAAATATTTGTATCCATTTTATGTTGAATTCAAATCATAGTACATTATTAGTCTAGGTAGCAAGATGTTCGGGATAATCTAAACCCTGGTTTCATATGTATAATTTTTGGCTGAATTGGGACAAGTTTTGGTATAAGCTTCTTGCAAAACCGGAGATTCTCTCAACAAGCCTCGTGGTTCCGAGAGGGAACGTGTCACCTTTGTGTGCGAAATGATATATGCTGCCTCCCCCTGATTTTCTTTACAAAGGCAACATAGAACTATATGAGTGCCCTGTTAAATTTTGTAATTATTTCGGGTTCATTTGGCCTTTTTATACACTAATTGAGTTTCTGGACTTTTAATGTGCATAATCCAAATTTGAATTGCAGGCACATGCTCCGGTGCACCAAAGTTGGTTGAAAAATCACAATGAGAAACTTGGTTTTAAAATTCTTATAAATCCAGAACACATCTGAAAATCATGAAACTTGGCATGGTGTCATGTCATGGTACTACCATGATGTGGTAAAAAAATTGGCCGAATAGGAACAGATTTTGGTATAAGCTTCTTGCAAAACCGAAGCTTCTCTTAAGAAGGCTCGTGGTTCTGAGAGGTAACGTGTCGCCTTTGAGTGTGAAACAACATATGTTGTCCCCCCTTGAGTTTCTTTACAAAGGCAACATAGAACTACATGAGTGCCCTGTTAAATTTTGGAATTATTCCAGGTTCGTTTGGCCTTTTTTATACATTAATTGAGTTTCTGGTCATTTAATGTGCATAATTCAAATTTGAACTACAAGCACATGCTCTCGTGCACCAAAGTTAGTTGTAAAATCACATCTGTGTCCTCGGGTGAATTTCTAGGTCCCATGCAAGAAATGGGAATAAAATTCAAACATCTGGGCATCGTGGCTTGGCCGAGAACATTGAGAAACTTGGTTTTAAGATTCTTGTAAGTCCAAAACACGCATGAAAATCATGAAACTTGGCATGGTGTCATGTCATGGTAGTACCATGCTGTGGTAAAAAAAATTGGCCGAATAGGAACAAATTTTGGTATAAGCTTCTTGCAAACCGGAGCTTCTCTCAAGAAGGCTCGTGGTTCTGAGAGGGAACGTGTCACCTTTGTGTGCATAATTCAAATTTGAAATACAAGCACATGCTCCAGTGCACCAAAGTTGGTTGAAAAATCACATGTGTGTCCTCGGGTAAATTTCTAGGTTCCATGCAAGAAATGGGAATGATATTCAAAATTCTGGGCGTCGTGGCTGGGCTGGAAACATTGAGAAACTTAGTTTTTAATTCCTATAAATCCAAAACATGCATGAAAATAATGAAACTTGGCTTGGTGCCATGACATGGCACCAACATGTTGTGGTAATTTTGCAGTCCGATTTGCGAAGGCGCACACATTAACAATCAACAAAGTCATTTTGGAACAAGTGTTATCACATTACAACCGGAAACACAAGTATTATTGAAACCGTGGGCATTCTATTTACTACCATTTACGTGCCGCCATGCGTCCCCTTTTTTATTAGCTAGGAGGCGCCGTGTAGGGTAGCTATTTGAGTACGAGAGGCATGCGATCAGACCCCTGTGCGTGCTTATCGGGAGGAGAGCCCTTTGACCTCCATCTGCCGTCCACCTCTCTCCCAAGGTCTCCATTAATGACGCCTGAGCCTTTGTTTAATGGCGTGGCTATGTCTCACTCGACTGAGATTTAAGAGAGAAAAAAGAAAATCTTAAAGCACAGATCTTGATGTAAGATCCGACGGACCTATATAGCATCTACTGTGACTTATAGCAAGACTGATGAATATATAAGGACGACGACAGTGGATAATAATTGTCTTACATAATTAGGAAGATAATTAAAAAGCCACATGCGGCTACACCCAAAATACACAAGGGCAAAAGAAGAAGGAAGACAAGGATCTGACCCGCTGATCTCTACTTTCTTGATGTGTTGCTGCAGGACGCGGGAACTAGTCACCGCGGCGAATGGCGATGAGCTCTTTCGTGTCCTCAAGACGCTGCTTGAGAGCATCCACGGATTCCTCCACCAGCCTTTGGAGCTCAATGCGGAGCATGTCATTCTCGTCCATAAGTTTCTTGATGATGACGCTGGTCCTCTTTAACAAGGCACTGGTCTCCTCCTACTGGTCTGCACTTCGGACGATCATCGCCCTCAGCAGGTCGCGCTCGGCCCGGAGCCTCCAATTGCCCTACCTTAGTTGCCGGATGACGTCGGTAGCTTGTTCAAATGTGGCTTTCATATCATCTTGCAACCTCGCACAGCCGGAGATCTGATACATCTGGCTATGGACGATCGCATGCATGCGCCTCTAAGAGTCATCGCCTGCCTGCAAGACATTTTCCCAGGCCGCCGCGGCGCCACGGGACATCTCTGCTGCTTTCGCGGTGTGGCCGGACCAGTTTGCTGCATCAACGGCGTGGCGGGACCTCCATGCTGCTTTAGCGGCACGGCAGGACCTTTGTGCTGCTACTTCCGTGCGGCTGGACATGTCGGCTGCTTTCACGGCGAGGCGGGACATCTCTCGTGCTTCCGCTTCCATGTTCGCCTCTCCCTGGTAGTAATCTCTCGATCCAGAACTCACGCTGGCCATGGCAGACGCAAGGGAAGGATGCTGAATGACTTGTTTGTTTTAGTGGATGAGGAGTTGAGGAGGAATGTGCAGTCATCTTGGCATAGTAGTATTTATAACCGAGTACTAATACGCTCCTAAGTGGGAAACCATTTAGGTTGTGATCCGTGTGAACAGGTTTGCAATTCAATATATCATGGTAGTAGTAGTAATTTGGAATGTGACGAGACGCAAGCTCAAAATTTATTGACGGTTCTAGTTTTGAAGTGCGGCACTATTCCCAGATGGCGTAAGTGGGCACGTGTTCTCGGCCGTGGTGTAGCATATGCCATGGTAGTTCTTTTTCTACTGTTGTGTACATGCAATAACTGGCACCGTCAGATACATATCTTACGGTTATTTGGGCGTTCGACAGGAATAGCCGTGTGGCGAGCTATAGGCTAGTCTTTTTTTCAGACGCATTAAACCTATCTCTCAGGACTTCCCGCATGCACCATCTATAGCTCCCTAGGTAGATGCCACCCACATACACTTGTACTATGAGTTTAGTACGTTATACAGGAAGAGAAGAGGTGCACGCACGCACTCGTCCTCTCACACACGCATCTGTTTTTTCTCAAAAAGCAGGATGGTGACCCCCGCCCTCTGCATCTGGGAGTCACACGCATTTGTAGCGATGAATTGTAGTATTCTCAACCATCCGATTAGCTATATCATAGGATTCACATTGCTCCTTGGCCTTCAGATTGAGAAGTTTAAAACGCGGAGGCTAAGATGGAGGCGCGAGGTTTTGGTTAATGTGCGGGCCGCACACGGCACCAACATGACACGAGCTTCGCCTGCCCGGTGCGCAGTTCGGTGAGTTGTCCAACACAACCAGGCCCTGCTTCGTATCTGCGCCTTGACTTATGCGCGGAGAAATTAGGGTCGAATGGAGTACTACTGGTAGTAGTACTACTTTGATCTGTCATGTCAACTCGCACAAGTATGAAACACTTCGTGAACAAACAAGGAAATAATCCCTCCATTCCAAAATACTACTCCCTCCATTCGGAATTACTTGTCACAAAAATGGATGTATCTACAACTAAAATACATCTAGATACATTCACTTCTTGGACGAGTAATTCCGAACGGAGGGAGTACTTGACTTCCATTTGTCCAAAAATGGATGTACCTATATACTAAAACATGTCTAGATACATCTATATTTTGAAAAATGGAAGGCATGTATTGTGGAACGGAGGGAGTAATTGTCATCAAAATGGATAAAAAAGGGACGTATCTAGAACTAAAATATGTCTACATACATCTTCTTTTATCCATTTTGATGACAAGTAGTATTTCTTACCCAAAGGAACTTTATATCCAACAGACACAAAATATCTGTTCGACTGTTGGAAATTACTGATCTGATGTTGAAGTAAGTGCTGCATCGCCACCAAAACCCACCATTTCTTAAGCTAAAGTAGATCGAGCTAATCCCTATTTTAGCATATTACTAAGATAAACAGAAGGCACTATAGAAACATTTAGGACTTGAGCTTGTCAATCCGAATGTGGAGGGACACCAGCTTAGCCCCGGCCAGCAGCTTGGGTGGAACAGTGAAGAAGGTCAGCTCCTGCACGACAACGTTGCCGGGATCCTTGTTGCTTGTCACCTCCATTTCCACATTGATGGCGTCGGTCGTGCCTTTGGGCTCCCCCGGCGGGCCATTCGCTGACAGCTTGGCCACGTAGTGCGGCAGTGGGAACGCCCCCGCTCTAATGCAGACGACCGACACGGTGATAGGCACACCGATATCGAGCACGTCGCCGACCAAGAAAAACACGCGGTCGTCCTCCTCCGCGAACAGCAAGAGCCGTGGCTCCGACAGTGGCACTTGCAGCAGGAGCACCTTGCCGTACTGGATCCTGTGCACGGGCATGGGATGCACGGTGCCGATGTGGTGGTAGAGCGCCGGCAGTGGGCCTTTGTAGCCCCAGACGGGCACAGGGAATTTGCAAGGCGTGAGCGGACACACGCTCTGGTGATCGGCGAGCTTGTGGTAAGTGACGTAGAGCCCACAGCCTTCGTGTGGGCACTCCACCCTCACCGATGAAAGGATGGCGTCCACCGCCGTGTTCCGCACGTCGAAGCCACCGCCGCGCTCGCACTTCTGGCACTGCCGCTGGTTCCCGGGGCGCTCGACACGGCAGTACGCGCAGGCCAGGTGCCCTCCCTTGCACTGCAGAAATCAATCGAAGAGCACATCAATCAAGAAACCTGCAGCTTGCTCGATCAGCCAAACGGACGAGGTGTATTCGAACCTCATACACTTGAGGCGTCAAGGGGCGGAGGCACAAGGGGCAGTGGAGCACGGTGAGGTCCATCGAGACCTTAGAGAGCTCCATCGTTGGGTCCTGTTCCGTCTGCATGATCTCGCCCTCCTCGTGCACAACCATCTCTCGCTTTAGGGCCAGGGCACTACAAAGCTTTACCATCACATATTTATACTACTTCAAGGTGCATTAAATCAACACATGCAAGTATCAAAAGGAGAGTCACGGCATGCATGCGTTGTAACTAATGCATTGGTAAACGCAAATTTTTGAAATATATCGAGTGCAGTGCTTTGATGTGTCGCATCAACTCGTACATCAACAAGAAGTTTGATTATCCTCTCCCTCGCGGACTTAACTGCACCTGCCTTTGGCTGTATGACAGGTTGGCCACCCACCTGTTGGGCCCACCTGTCATACACGCAAAGGCAGGAGCGTCCCTCCCTCGCCCATGAGCGTGGTGGCTGGCACGACTAGGAGAAGCTTTCGCTACACGCCTCTCCCTCCCGCACGCGATGGACATGCAGTAGTTCAATCGGTGTCAGATGGCCAGAAGCGTACTGTAGTACTCCTCCAGTGCAGTAGTACTCCATCATTGTTCGACTTCCCGAAGAGGCGAAGAGCCAAGCACAGCCTGGACGCTCGTGTGGCAGTTTCATGTGTAGAGTAGTCTAGGATAGCGTGTATCGTGCGTGTAAGCTTAAAATCGTTGGGGTCGGCTCCATGCTATGTGGCTGTCTCAAAGTTTTTTTTTAAAATAGTCTTCTGGCCCTACCTGTCATCCTGGTGATTGTAGTTTGCACGTTCATCTGATCAAGACAGGAATTTATATTTTAATTTGTGGTGGATAAATATTAGAGGTTGCAGCAAATATATTGTACATTGCGGGTCTTTTAGCCAAGTTTAGAGGCAAGCATGTGGGGGCAGTGCTATGACGTGTCGCATCAACTCGTACAACGAGGAGAAGCTTGATTTTACTACTACACGCCTTCTCCCTCGCCCATGCGCGTGGTTGCTTGCAAACGAGGACAAGCTTTTGCTCATATAGTACTACAACAAGCTATCCCTCCCGCTCGCGGTGGATGGACATGCAGCAGTGGATTTGACACTATAGAAGCAGTAGCAGTAACATCATTATTCGTCTTCTCAAAGAGGCGAAGAGCCAAGCGCAACCTGAACGTGGAAGTTGTGAACATTGGAGCACGCATATAGCCAGGCTCTTGCATGAGACAAAATTGCTATGTGAGCCCACTATTGTAGTACGTACTTGCTAGTATAGCCCTGTAAACCAGAAAGGAGTATTTGCCTTTCTAGAGATTTCAACAAGTGACTAGACTACACCGTGACGAAGTACATATGGAGCAAAATGAGTGAATCTGCACCGTAAATAAATACGTAGTTCTCTCATTTTCCTCTCCGAGGTGCACAATATTGAGTATACTGACAAGTCTCTTTTTGACACGCATTTACGGTTTTTTTGACATAGTACAGACGCGAGCGCTCATATACACGCGCATACACTCACCCTAAGACTGAGCCGGCACTATCTTCTTGAAATTTATGAAGTCACCATAGGCACCACGTCGTCGACGAGAACGTCTCCTGACACGCGATAGACGACGCGAGTGGCAGTTGCCTCCATAGGTGCTTGAATGCCAAGGAGGGAGAGGGTAGCGGTTCCCGAGACGTTGAACGGTCAATGATGCATCCTCAATTACATGCAAAGGGAATTACTTGGAGAAGCAGAATAGAGCCAGCACGATGTGAATGCAATAGAGTTTGGACTCTCATATAAAGGCGCCCCACCACTCCAATCTACCTAATCCTAAGTCTCTACGCAACACATCTCCCTCCAATCCAAGACCAAGTGACCAGAAGTCACAAGCACCTATGGAGGCGATGGACGCGAGCAACAGTCGGCTATGCCAAATCATCCAAGGCGCCAGCCTACGGCCTCGCACCATGCAGCGTTTCCAGATGGTGCTGGCGACCGCCGGCATCATAGCCCTCGTCGATGCCGGCTTCGCCTCTCGCATGGACGACATGATGGTCAACTCCATCCGCAAGTTCACCACCATCAAGAAGCGGGCGGACGACCTTGTCATACTGCTCCAGCCCCCGCGCCTAGGCTCCTCATTGCCTCCCACCCTCATCGGCCTCCATGGTGACGAACTCTTTCAAGCCCTGGTGGCCCTGCAGGTGCCAAAGGTCGCGACGAAGAATGTGCACCTCGAGGCCGCGCTCGCCGCGCAGCGCCTCGCCATTCAAGAAACAGTCGACCTGCACATCCACGTCTACGAGGAAATCGTCTACATAGGCCACTACAAGACAAGTGAGGACAGAAAGACGTGGGCCTTCTTCCAGCTGATGGAATCTTTGGACGCCATTGTTCAGAAGCATGTCGACCTGGCCACGGGAGCCACTGCTACTTAGGCGCCGTTCGGTGGGCCGGCGCCCTGAGTCGAGGAGGTGGACGTCGTTGATGGATGCATCTCTTCTTCTTGCCTCCTGTAACCAGCACTGCATCGCCTCGTGGCCTTAATGTTTTATTAGTATAGTACTCCCTCCTTTCCCAAATATAAGTCTTTCTAAAGATCCAGCAAGTGACTACTACATACAGAGCAAAATGAGTGAATCTACACTCTAAACAATGTTTACATACATCCGTATGTTGTATTCCACTTGAAATCGTATCTAAAAAGGCTTATATTTAGGAACGGAGGGAGTATATGGCATTTTTATTCCAGTCGTAACGTTTTCACAGTGAGGTGGGGTCGCAGTTGAGCAAACCCACCCCGTCCACCGGGCGTCGGCCGAGTTTAGAATTAGAAGAGAGAAACAAGGGAGGAGAGCTAGCTGTAGCATGGACGCTGTTGTCAGATGGGACTCGTGTTGATAGAATAGGAGTACTGAGCACTCGTACCTCTTTTTTAGGGGGAAAATAGTCGTATGTCAATTACCACTAGTTGGGTGCGTGCGACCTATAGTTGTCATCACTTTAGGTCTCCTTTTCGAACCGCAGCTACGCTTCACAGTACATATTTTTCACGCATTTATCCTCCTATATGTACTCCTAGGCTATTTCCACATGCTCCCATTCGCCGACATGTGGGACATAGAGCATCTGGGTCGTAGTGCATGCACGACTCGGAGCATATGTCGAGGTACTTTACATTTCAAACCTCACGAATTACATGCAAAACCCCCGCAGAAGAATAAATAAATTACTAGATGAAACCGGATTATTTTTGTAGAAACCGGAGCATGTTAATTAAATTTTGGACATAACACGTTTATAAAAAATGACCGGACCTAAACCAGTGTAAGGGCCTCTTTGATTTTTCCCGCAAAAAAGGGCCTCTTTGATTCGCAGGATACTGAAAACAGAGGAATGGGGAAAGTATGATGGCGATGAACCGAGACGAGGAGAACTCTAATTCAGTTAGAGGTTAGAGTTATATTATAACCCTGAACTAACTCTAAACCAAAGAGGTGTATGGATGGCAGGGTTAGATTGACAATAAATGCTCTTTCTCAATCATTTAACTACTTTGGATCCTATTTCCTGTCGGATTCGGTGTGGCCGGCTCTTGTGTGGCCTCCTCTCGCTCACAATTGACATAAACGAACCATCTTTACAAATCAAGCATGCAAAACATGATAATTTTTACTTTGTCCATACAAATGACATATCTCACTTAAACATACAAGTTGTCAATCAAGCTTCACAAAAAAACACTACATGAAACAAAGCATGAGCTAACTCATCACGAAAGTCATTCACAATAGGGAGGGATCCCGGAGCCCCTCACCCACCGAGGGAGGAGCTCGTCATCGTCGCTCTGGAGGAAGGCTCTTTAGAGCCCAAGCCCCGGGAACCCCTCCGACGCTGGCGCTTGCAAGTTGAGGCCGACACCGGCATGGGTAGCAGGGCCGCTTGCCGCCGACTGGGAACTTAATCTTTGGGCCTCTAGAAATAATGCAAGCCTGAAACTGAAATACCTAGAAAGGTGAACTGAATCTTTGGGCCTCTAGAAATAATGCAAGCCTGAAACTGAAATACCTAGAAAGGTGAACTGAATCTTTGGGCCTCTAAAAACAATGCAAGCCTGAAACTAAAATACCTAGAAAGGTGAACTGAATCTTTGGGCCTCTAGAAAGATTTATTACCTCCTCAAGCAGCATCAAACAATTCCATGCGTGCACCATAAATCTATACCAAGTTTGATCAGGATCTACTTTTTTCCAAATCAGAATTAGCACTAGAGCGAGCAAGATCAATGATATGGCTGAGAGATAGAGAAGGAACGAACAAACTCACCCCTCTCGCGACCTCCCTGGTAGATGTGTCACCGCCGCGCACGGCAGAGGGAGAAAACGACCGGTGAAGGGGGAGTGGGCGACCTTCGAAGGCCGGAGGGAGAGGGCGGTCGGAGTAGGACGGCGGAGGCCGGAAGGAGAGGGCGGCCGGAGGAGAGAGAGGGCGAGCAGCGCTTGGGTGGGCGGCCCTACGGGGAACATAGAGGAGTCGTGCGAGAGGGGGGAGCGATCTGGTGCAGGAAGGGGAGATTTTTTTAGTTCTCTTTTAGTGGGCCCGAGGATAACTAACCCAATTAGAACCTCTCCATCGGGCTAGTTTTTTTAGCTGGGTTAGAGCAAACTAGCTCAAACTAACCCCTCCTGTGTCGATAATTTAAGGCTATTTCAACCCAAACTAGCTCTAACTCAGGGATCCAAACAAAGAGGAGTAGTACTGTACATGCTACAGTCTGGACCGTAGCACATTGTTTTTTATGGCCATATCACCACATTGTTTTCTACTGCTGGTTCACTGGGCTACCGTGGTTCGCACTGCTGGTTCACTGGGCTGCCGTGGTTCGCACTCCTCCGACCTGAGTAGTAGTAATAGTATATACCGCATCATTCTTTGCTCCTTCTTACTATGTACTTCACCGACATGTGGGAGAGCAAGCATCTGGGTCGACGTGTCATGCACCAGATGAGAGTACGGAACGGAAGGGGGGCATCACCCCGGTCGTAGCGCCAGTAATTCATGACTATAGTGAGTAGTAAAATCACAAGTCTTTCCAGCAGTAACGCGCCATCAAATCGCACAGCCCGACCTTTCCAGCAGTAAGTTTGAGAATCCGCCACTCGCTCACCCTCCTCGCCTCTCTGTAAAACCGCCTACCCGAAAACTGCCGCATGTACTGCCCGGGAAAAGCCCCGCCCTCAACTTTTAACTACGTGAAAATACTTTGAGCTTGTTTGTTCTATAAAAATACTTACTGTATGTTTATTCACCCGTGAGGTTGTTCAATGAATGGAGGGCCGGGGAGCACAAGTGAACAATACTAGTACTACTAGTAGTAAGTAGGAGTCGTACAATAGTCACCTTAAATAGAGAGTTTCTTTTCTTTAATGCCAGTACACAAATTGAAAAGCTTGTTGTCCAGACAAAAAGATAATCACTCCAGTATATATGTATGCATGGGCCTGAGCGCTTGCTTTACTAGGGTTGCTCTCTTCATTCTCTCATCCTCTCCAGATCTAAACAAGACAGCGATAGCGACATTTTCTCTCTGCTCACCGCTGGTCACAGATCCGGCCGGATCCCTTCGGCCGGTGTGTGTAGAGGACTAAAAGGTGCATCGTTCACGCGGTCATCACCGCCGAGGGAGGAAACCCACAGCTGCCGGCGGGGCCCGATCCTCTACCCGTGTCGTTCTCTCCGACACAGGCCGGCTCGGGAGGTCCTCTGACCCTTCTTCCTCCCTGTTGTATTGTGCGCAGATCGGACCTGACGCCGCCGACATCCCGACAAACCTCAGGTACAAGTTCTTCGAAAGCGGCCTTGCTCTACTGCCCCAGCTCCCAACGTGTCTGCATGTGCATCTTTTTCTACTTCCATCAGCTCTTCCAAATCCACCTAAATTTTTAGTATTATTAGAGGTAAAGCTACTTCATGCATACGAATCTAGGACTTGGTTCAAACAACGAAGAAAGGGGGAAAATCATAGCATGAATCTAGGACTTGATTCAAAGAGGAAATAACAGGGGGAAAGTAGTAGAGACCGGGTACCCAACCAGACTCTTGGTTGAAAAGGAAAATAATGGGATAACTCAGTACAAACTGGATAAGGAACAAATCTATTATTGGTTGAAAATGGACAGAAAGTGGCGGCTGGTGGACAAGTCAACAGAGTATGTCTAGGATTAGATTTGCTGCCCTCACATAGTAAAAGGTCTCCACGATTAGATTTGCTGCCCTCACATAGTAAAAGGTCTCCAGGACTAGATTTGATGCCCTCACATAGGAAAAGTTCTCCAGGATTAGATTTGCTGCCCTCACAGAGCATGAACAAACTCGGCATCACCACTTTATGCCTCCTTGTAGGTACATTGTGCTAATGCGTCCACTATCGCATGTCCTTATACCAACCTTTTGTTGTTGTTAATGTAAGGGCACATGTAAAATGAAGCGATCACACTGTTACCTTAAGGACATGTCTAACCAGTGTTATTGTTAATCTAATGCCTCTAGTGATATGATGCAATTAAACTGTGTTAACAAATGGTACTCCTGCTGTTTTCCCAAGTATGATAAGTCAGTTGCTTCTTTATGCTGCTGAGTGACCTGGTGTCCCCAAGGTCCCATTCCCTTATACCAACTCTTTAGCTGTTGTTGATTTACTGTATCTGGTAAATAAGCAATGCCACCATTAAAGTAATCCCATATTTGACGAATGTCATAGTTGATTGTAATGCTTCCAGTAACATGAAGCATTGCTGACGTTTTAAAATTTCTATTGTCCTTGCGTGATTGCCATGAACATAATTAATATTCTTCTTTTCATTTCGTGTATGTTTCGTATATTCTTATTGACCAGCAATTGTTTACTTTCTATCTTTTTGTGCAGATAGGGATATCCATTTCAACTGTTGCTATTGTGACCTTTTGGTGAACTGTACAAAACACTTTCTTTTGGAATGAGTGTCTTGTGCAGTTCAACTAAAATGTCACGTGGGCAACATCTCTCAATTTTGGTGGAACTGCACAAAATGGTGATTGGAGTTTCCAAAATCTCCATCAAATTCTGCTGGTAATCTTGTGCAACATTTTAGTAGTTTTTGCAAGATGAGCCGTCACTGTCACCACAATGGCACTTTATTTTAGTGGAACTGCACAAAAGGACAAGCAAATTATAGTTGCACCTTACATGAGCAGGACAGCCAACCTCAAGGTTGTTGAATTTTAGTGCAACTACTAAAGAAGAACCTGCCAGCTCATGAGAGCAAGTACTTCTTGCTAGCTGAATGATGCAATCTTTGCTTCATTTCAGGTGAACTGCAGAAAAAGGCGCATGAATTGAATCATGGATCTGCAGGTTGACCTCATCCGAGTGGAGTTGCAGATTCACCACATCGAGTCGTGGCGGTATAGGGCCCCTCACATCGGTTGCTTAAACTAGTGCCACTATTCTAGTAATCATGCTCTTTCTTATCTGTGCAAATAGGAATACTCTACTACAGATGTTGTGATGGTCAAGAGCATTCGCCAAGTTCTTGGGTTGTATGACACGGCTAGCCAAGATGGATTTAATCCCGATATTCACTTTATCAAAAGGCTCTAGTGGGTTGGTTCTGAATCTTGCAAGCTGGGAATCAATGAGATGTGTAGGCATCTTTGTTGTACTTATTATTTGAATCTTACTTGTTGGTTCTGAATCTTGGAAGCTGGGAATCAATGAGATGTGTAGGCATCTTTGTTGTACTTATTACTTGAATCTTATTTGTTGGTTCTGAATCTTGAAAGTTGGGAAATGTGGCATGATGATGCAGAGGACAGCAACCATAACAAACTATTCAAACTTGGTAGTATTTTCTGTGTGAAAGTGCGGCAAATGTGCTGATCATGTGCGTCCTTGGAATAATAATTCTAATTGTTGTGCATGTTGATCCTGTGGCACTGATAGAACGAGCCAATATATTGCTTGTTTTAAGAATACATTTTAATTAAAGCTAATTAAATTTAAGTAAAGTGACCACTAACACTTGTTATTACAGTACCAATACAACCCACTCATGAACCGACGTGTGTGGCTGAAATAGGTTTCTTAATGGAGGCATTTGAATGCGCCGAGGGTGCATATTCTGCTGGGTGTGCAGCGGGCAAAGGAGGGGTAGTAACTGTTGTCGCCTATACACTCTTAGTTTACTATTGATCCAGTTCCCCAAGAGCTGAAAAACGAATTGCTGCTCCCGCCTACTCACTCGTTCACTTGAAGAGACTCCAATGGCGATCCGAGGGGTGAGCCTGCTGGATATGGACTTCAGCAAGGAGTTCACCTTTGAGTTCTCCGTTCAGTCCCATGGCGGCACCAAGTTGAATGTGATGTACACCAACGATCCAGACTCGATGAAGCTCTGCCTCGCCGAGTTCAAGCAGTACCTACAGGACGGGAAAGCACAAGGTTGCAGGACTAGACCTTGTGCCCATCCATTCGTCTCCTGACAGGGACCAGCAGATCGCGGTCGCCCAAGTATGCGTGCAAGACAAGGTTCTCGTCTACCACTGCTGTACGGCCATCAGAGGTTCTGGAGCATTCGCCCATTTCATCGGCAGCACCGACTGCACCTTTGCTATGGTGGAGGGAAGGAAGAACGCGACGATTCGGCCATCTGGTGTAGCAAGCTTGTAGACATCCAGAAGCAATACAAGATCATCAACAACGGGCAGGAGAAGGACTCTGTGGTTGACCTCGCCAAGACCATCATCAACCCCTGCTATGCCAACATGAAAGAAGATAACGGTACCAAGGAGCTGCACCGGCCACCCTACATCCCAACAAGTCAACCCTCGTACTCCCCTCCGCATGCGTCTTCCCCCGCTCCGGTTCGTTCGGTCCACGGTCTTAACGTCGTCCTCCACCTTGGTGCTCTCGTTGTGGCGCCGTCGTCTGTCGTTCCCAACATGGTCAGCAAAACAAGAGGAATCGGGAGACAACTGTTCATCGAGAGGCTGACAGTCCAGGGCTCACCAGGTCCATGGCTTAGGTTTTGTTGTTTAACACGGGCAGCCCACGACATGTTTCAACGTTTTTTGGATCAAGCGGCCTCTGGGCCTCCCAACCTAGCTTGTCTATAACATTAGCACTCCAAGTTATGTTTGTTTTTTCAAGACGACGCACAGCTCAGTTCTTTTTTCTATAAGAATGCAAAACTGAACCTATGTTTTTCCTTCAATAATATATATATATATATATATATATATATATATATATATAGTAGAAACAACATAAGGTTCCATTAAACCTGTGGTTCGTCCAACCATTTCATAGACCTTCCCACTTCCTTTATTTTTTGTTTTCATTAATCCTATATCTGAATTTTCTTCCTCTTTCTTTTTCGATGTAAACTGAGTTTTCTCTCAGGACTTTTCCCTAGAACCAACTCAACTGTCCCATGTCTAGCCTAAAAAATAATAATACCCCACGTCCTATTAACTCATCAAATTAAAATGATATTTTATTTCATAAATTGAAAGTTCTAACAAAATAATAATAATAATTGTTTATATATAACTTGGCAAGTTAACTCCTAGTGATTGCGTACATAAGCTTGCAAAGATTTTACTGACCAATGCAGTAATAGATGTGCGATCATGTGTTTATGTTTTTATAACATTTCTCCGTCCAACCCAGCATGATATTTTCACCCAGCCCAGAAAGTCGCGGATTTCAAGAAAAATGCAAATGGGCTTTAAATTCTACCATATATATAAACGGGTTGCATAGATGCCACATCATAATTTCACCCAGCCCACCAAATGGACTAAAAAACAAATGGATTGGCTGACATGTGGGCCAGAAGGTCGAAGCCTAAGCAAGGCGTTGGATTTACATCCAACGGCCATCATTCTTCTTCAATCTCTCGTCTTCTTCCCCCAGCGCTGCCAGGACTGCCTGCTCCAGCCTCCGGCGTCCAGTGGCGTTGTTTTGTGCGCCTCGCAGCGAAACACTACCCTGATGACCCACAAGTATAGGGGATCTATCATAGTCCTTTTGATAAGTAAGAGTGTCGAACCCAACGAGGAGCAGAAGGAAACGATAAGCGGTTTTCAGCAAGGTATTCTCTGCAAGTACTGAAATAAGTGGTAACAGATAGTTTTGTGATAAGATAAATTGTAACGAGCAACAAGTAACAAAAGTAAATAAAGTGCAGCAAGGTGGCCCAATCCTTTTTGTAGCAAAGGACAAGCCTGGACAAACTTTTATAATAGGAAAAACGCTCCTGAGGACACATGGGAATACCGTCAAGCTAGTTTTCTTCACGCTCATATGATTCGCGTTTGGTACTTTGATAATTTGATATGTGGGTGGACCGGTGCTTGGGTGCTGTTCTTACTTGAACAAACATCCCACTTATGATTAACATCTATTGCAAGCATCCGCAACTACAACAAAAGTATTAAGGTAAACCTAACGATAGCATGAAACATATGGATCCAAATCAGCCCCTTACGAAGCAACGCATAAAGTAGGGTTTAAGCTTCTGTCACTCTAGCAACCCATCATCTACTTATTACTTCCCACTGCCTTCCTCTAGGCCCAAATAATGGTGAAGCGTTATGTAGTCGACGTTCACATAACACCACTAGAGGCTAGACAACATACATCTTATCAAAATATCGAACGAATACAAAATTCACATTACTACTAATAGCAAGACTTCTGCCTTGTCCTCAGGAACAAACGTAATTACTCACAAAGCATATTCATGTTCATAATCAGAGGGGTAATAGTATGTATAAAGGATCTGAACATATGATCTTCCACCAAATAAACCAACTAGCATCAACTACAAGGAGTAATCAACACTACTAGCAACCTACTAGCACCAATCCCGGACTTGGAGACGAGAATTGGATACAAGAGATGAGTTAGGGTTTGGATATGAGATGGTGCTGGTGAAGATGTTGATGGAGATTGCCCTCTCCCGATGAGAGGAGCATTGGTGATGACGATGGTGATGATTTCCCCCTCCCGAAGGAAGTGTCCCCGGCAGAACAGCTCTGCCGGAGCCCTAGATTGGTTCCGCCAAGGTTCCGCCTCGTGGCGGCGGAGTCTCGTCCCGAAAGGTTGCCGTCTATTTTTTTCTCATCGAAAGACTTCATATAGGAGAAGATGGGCGTCGGAGAGCCACCAGGGGGCCCACGAGGTAGGGGGGCGTGCCTGAATGAAATATGCCCTAGAGGGAATAATAAAGTTATTATTTATTTCCTCATATCATGATAAATGTTTATTATTCATGCTAGAATTGTATTAACCGGAAACATAATACATGTGTGAATACATAGACAAACATATAGTCACTAGTATGCCTCTACTTGACTAGCTCATTAATCAAAGATGGTTATGTTTCCTAACCATAGACATGTGTTGTCATTTGATTAATGGGATCACATCATTAGAAGAATGATGTGATTGACATGACCCATTCTGTTAGCCTAGCACTTGATTATTTAGTATATTGCTATTGCTTTCTTCATGACTTATACATGTTCCTGTAACTATGAGAATTATGCAACTCCCGTTTACCGGAGGAACACTTTGGGTACTACCAAACGTCACAACGTAACTGGGTGATTATAAAGGAGTACTACAGGTGTCTCCGAAGGTACATGTTGAGTTGGCATATTTCGAGATTAGGTTTTGTCACTCCAATTGTCGGAGAGGTATCTCTGGGCCCTCTCGGTAATGCACATCATTATTAGCCTTGCAAGCAATGTGACCAAATGAGTTGGTTACGGGATGATGCATTACGGAACGAGTAAAGAGACTTGCCAGTAACGAGATTGAACTAGGCATTGGATACCGACGATCAAATCTCGGGCAAGTAACATACCGATGACAAAGGGAACAACGTATGTTGTTATGCGGTTTGACCGATAAAGATCTTCGTAGAATATGTAGGAACCAATATGGGCATCCAGGTTCGGCTATTGGTTATTGACCAAGAATAGTTCTAGGTCATGTCTACATAGTTCTCGAACCCGTAGGGTCCACACGCTTAACGTTACGATGACAGTTTTATTATGAGTTTATAAGTTTTGATGTACCAAAGTTTGTTCGGAGTCCCGGATGTGATCACGGACGTAACGAGGAGTCTCGAAATGGTCGAGACATAAAGATTGATATATTGGAAGCCTATATTTGGACATCGGAATCATTCCGGGTGAAATCGGCATTTTACCGGAGTACTGGGAGGTTACCGAAACCCCCCGGGGGGTTATTGGGCCTACATGGGCCGCGAGGGAGAAGAGGGAAGGAGGCAGGAGGGGGCCGCGTGCCCCTCCCCTTCCTAGTCTGAATAGGACAAGGGAAGGGGGGTGGCGCCCCCCCTTTCCTTCCCCTCTTCCTCCTCTTTTCCCCCTTCTCCTATTCCAACTAGGAAAGAAGGGAGTCCTACTCCCGGTGGGAGTAGGACTCCCCCCTTGGCGTGCCCTCCTTGGCTGGACACCTCCTCCCCCCTGGCTCCTTTATATACGGGGGCAAGGGGGCACCCCATGACACACAAGTTGATCTACGGATCGTTCCTTAGCCGTGTGCGGTGCCCCCCTCCACCATATTCCACCTCGGTCATATCGTCGTGGAGTTTAGGCGAAGCCCTGCGCTGGTAGAACATCATCATCGTCACCACGCCCTCGTGCTGACGGAACTCATCCCCGAAGCTTTGCTGGATCGGAGCCCGGGGATCGTCATCGAGCTGAACGTGTGCTGAACTCGGAGGTGCCGTACGTTCGGTGCTTGGATCGGTCGGATCGTGAAGACGTACGACTACATCAACCGCGTTGTGCTAACGCTTCCGCTTTCGGTCTACGAGGGTACGTGGACAACACTCTCCCCTCTCGTTGCTATGCCATCACCATGATCTTGCGTGTACGTAGGAATTTTTTTGAAATTACTACATTCCCCAACAGTGGCATCCGAGCCTAGGTTTTATGCGTTGATATTATATGCACGAGTAGAACACAAGTGAGTTGTGGGCGATACAAGTCATACTGCTTACCAGCATGTCATACTTTGGTTCGGCGGTATTGTGAGATGAAGCGGCCCGGACCGACATTACGCGTACGCTTACGCGAGACTGGTTTCACCGTTACGAGCACTCGTGCTTAAAGGTGACTGGCGGGTGTCTGTCTCTCTCACTTTAGCTGAATCGAGTGTGGCTACGACCGGTCCTTGCGAAGGTTAAAACAGCACCAACTTGACGAACTATCGTTGTGGTTTTGATGCGTAGGTAAGAACGGTTCTTGCTAAGCCCGTAGCAGCCACGTAAAATTTGCAACAACAAAGTAGAGGACGTCTAACTTGTTTTTGCAGGTCATGTTGTGATGTGATATGGTCAAGACATGATGCTATATTTTATTGTATGAGATGATCATGTTTTGTAACCGAAGTTATCGGCAACTGGCAGGAGCCATATGGTTGTCGCTTTATTGTATGAAATGCAAACGCCCTGTAATTGCTTTACTTTATCACTAAGCGGTAGCGATAGTCGTAGAAGCAATAGATGGCGTAACGACAACGATGCTACGATGGAGATCAAGGTGTCGCGCCGGTGACGATGGTGATCACGACGGTGCTTCGAAGATGGAGATCACAAGCACAAGATGATGATGGCCATATCATATCACTTATATTGATTGCATGTGATGTTTATCCTTTATGCATCTTACCTTGCTTTGATTGACGGTAGCATTATAAGATGATCTCTCACTAATTATCAAGAAGTGTTCTCCCTGAGTATGCACCGTTCCGAAAGTTCTTCGTGCTGAGACACCACGTGATGATCGGGTGTGATAGGCTCTACGTTCAAATACATTGGGTGCAAAACAGTTGCACACGCGGAATACTCAGGTTAAACTTGACGAGCCTAGCATATACAGATATGGCCTCGGAACACGGAGACCGAAAGGTCAAGCGTGAATCATATAGTAGATATGATCAACATATTGATGTTCACCGTTGAAACTACTCCATCTCACGTGATGATCGGACATGGTGTAGTTGATATGGATCACGTAATCACTTAGAAGACTAGAGGTATGTCTATCTAAGTGGGAGTTCTTAAGTAATATGATTAATTGAACTTAAATTTATCATGAACTTAGTACCTGATAGTATTTTGCTTGTCTATGTTTGTTTGTAGATAGATGGCTCGTGATGTTGTTCCGTTGAATTTTAATGCGTTCCTTGAGAAAGCAAAGTTGAAAGATGATGGTAGCAATTACACGGACTGGGTCCGTAACCTGAGGATTATCCTCATTGCTGCACAGAAAAGTTACATCCTGGAAGCACCGCTGGGTGCCAGGCCTGCTGCTGATGCAACTGACGACGTTAAGAACGTCTGGCAGAGCAAAGCTGATGACTTCTCGATAGTTCAGTGTGCCATGCTTTACGGCTTAGAACCGGGTCTTCAACCACGTTTTGAACGTCATGGAGCATATGAGATGTTCCAGGAGTTGAAGTTAATATTTCAAGAAAATGCCCAGATTGAGAGATATGAAGTCTCCAATAAGTTCTATAGCTGTAAGATGGAGGAGAATAGTTCTGTCAGTGAACATATACTCAGAATGTCTGGGTATAATAATCACTTGATTCAACTGGGAGTTAATCTTCCTGATGATAGTGTCATTGACAGAATTCTTCAATCACTGCCACCAAGCTACAAGAGCTTTGTGATAAACTATAATATGCAAGGGATGAACAAGACTATTCCCGAGCTCTTCGCGATGCTAAAAGCAGCGGAGGTAGAAATCAAGAAGGAGCATCAAGTGTTGATGGTTAACAAGACCACCAGTTTCAAGAAAAAGGGCAAAGGGAAGAAGAAGGGGAACTTCAAAAAGAACAGCAAGCAAGTTGCTGCTCAAGAGAAGAAACCCAAGTCTGGACCTAAGCCTGAAACTGAGTGCGTCTACTGCAAGCAGACTGGACACTGGAAGCGGAACTGCCCCAAGTATTTGGCGGATAAGAAGGATGGCAAAGTGAACAAAGGTATATGTGATATACATGTTATTGATGTGTACCTTACTAATGCTCGGAGTAGCACCTGGGTATTTGATACTGGTTTTGTTGCTAATATTTGCAACTCGAAACAGGGACTACGGATTAAGTGAAGATTGGCTAAGGACGAGGTGACGATGCGCGTGGGAAATAGTTCCAAAGTCGATGTGATCGCGGTCGGCACGCCACCTCTACATCTACCATCGGGATTAGTTTTAGACCTAAATAATTATTATTTGGTGCCAGCGTTGAGCATGAACATTATATCTGGATCTTGTTTGATGCGAGACGGTTATTCATTTAAATCAGAAAATAATGGTTGTTCTATTTATATGAGTAATATCTTTTATGGTCATGCACCCTTGAAAAGTGGTCTATTTTTATTGAATCTTGATAGTAGTGATACACATATTCATAGTGTTGAAACCAAAAGATGCAGAGTTGATAACGATAGTGCAACTTATTTGTGGCATTGTCGTTTAGGTCATATCGGTGTAAAGCGCATGAAGAAACTCCATACTGATGGGCTTTTGGAATCACTTGATTATGAATCACTTGGTACTTGCGAACCGTGCCTCATGGGCAAGATGACTAAAACGCCGTTCTCCGGAACTATGGAGCGAGCAACTGATTTGTTGGAAATCATACATACTGATGTTTGTGGTCCAATGAATGTTGAGGCTCGCGGCGGGTATCGTTATTTTCTCACCTTCACAGATGATTTGAGCAGATATGGGTATATCTACTTGATGAAACACAAGTCTGAAACATTTGAAAAGTTCAAAGAATTTCAGAGTGAAGTGGAAAATCATCGTAACAATAAAATAAAATTTCTACGATATGATCGTGGAGGAGAATATTTGAGTTACGAGTTTGGTCTACACTTGAAACAATACGAAATAGTTTCACAACTCACGCCACCCGGAACACCACAACGAAATGGTGTGTCCGAACGTCGTAATCATACTTTACTAGATATGGTGCGATCTATGATGTCTCCTACTGATTTACCGCTATCGTTTTGGGGTTATGCTTTAGAGACGGCTGCATTCACGTTAAATAGGGCACCATCAAAATCCGTTGAGACGACACCTTATGAACTGTGGTTTGGCAAGAAACCAAAGTTGTCGTTTCTTAAAGTTTGGGGCTGCGATGCTTATGTGAAGAAACTTCAACCAGATAAGCTCGAACCCAAATCGGAGAAATGTGTCTTCATAGGATACCCAAAAGAGACTATTGGGTACACCTTCTATCACAGATCTGAGGGCAAGATTTTCGTTGCTAAAATCGGATCCTTTCTAGAGAAGGCGTTTCTCTCGAAAGAAGTGAGTGGGAGGAAAGTAGAACTTGATGAGATAACTGTATCTACTCCCTTATTGGAAAGTAGTTCATCACAAGAACCGGTTCCTGTGACAACTACACCAATTAGTGAGGAAGCTGATGATATTGATCATGAAACTTCAGATCAAGTTTCTACTGAACCTCGTAGGTCCACCAGAGTAAGATCCACACCAGAGTGGTACGGTAATCCAATTTTGGAAGTCATGTTGCTTGACCATGATGAACCTACGAACTATGAGGAAGCGATGATGATCCCAGATTCCGCAAAATGGCTAGAGGCCATGAAATCTGAGATGGGATCCATGTATGAAAACAAAGTATGGACTTTGGTTGACTTCCCGATGATCGGCAAGCAATTGAGAATAAATGGATTTTTAAGAAGAAGACTGACGCTGATGGTAATGTAACTGTCTATAAAGCTCGACTTGTCGCGAAAGGTTTTCGACAAGTTCAAGGAGTTGACTACGATGAGACTTTCTCACCCGTAGCGATGCTTAAGTCTGTCCGAATCATGTTAGCTATTGCTGCATTTCATGATTATGAAATTTGGCAAATGGATGTCAAAACTGCATTCTTGAATGGATTTCTGGAAGAAGAGTTGTATATGATGCAGCCAGAAGGTTTTGTTGATCCAAAAGGTGCTAACAAAGTGTGCAAGCTCTAGCGTTCCATTTATGGACTGGTGCAAGCATCTCGGAGTTGGAATAAACGCTTTGATAGTGTGATCAAAGCATATGGTTTTATACAGACTTTTGGAGAAGCCTGTATTTACAAGAAAGTGAGTGGGAGCTCTGTAGCATTTATGATATTATATGTAGATGACATATTATTAATTGGAAATGATATAGAATTTCTGGATAGCATAAAGGGATACTTGAATAAAAGTTTTTCAATGAAAGACCTCGGTGAAGCTGCTTACATATTGGGCATCAAGATCTATAGAGATAGATCAAGACGCTTAATAGGACTTTCACAAAGCACATACCTTGATAAAATTTTGAAAAGGTTCAAAATGGATCAGGCAAAGAAAGGGTTCTTGCCCGTACTACAAGGTGTGAAATTGAGTCAAACTCAATGCCCGACCACAGCAGAAGATAGAGAGAAAATGAAAGATGTTCCCTATGCTTCAGCCATAGGCTCTATCATGTATGCAATGCTGTGTACCAGACCTGACGTATGCTTAGCAATAAGCTTGGTGGGAAGGTACCAAAGTAATCCAGGAATGGATCACTGGACAACGGTCAAAAACATCCTAAAATACCTGAAAAGGACTAAGGATATGTTTCTCGTATATGGAGGTGACAAAGAGCTAGTCGTAAATGGTTACTCGATGCAAGCTTTGACACTGATCCGGACGATTCTAAATTGCAAACCGGATACGTATTTTTATTAAACGGTGGAGCTGTAAGTTGGTGCAGTTCTAAACAAAGCATCGTGGAGGGATCTACATGTGAAGCGGAGTACATAGCTGCTTCGGAAGCAGCAAATGAAGGAGTCTGGATGAAGGAGTTCATTTCCGATCTAGGTGTCATACCTAGTGCATCGGGACCAATGAAAATCTTGTGTGACAATACTGGTGCAATTGCCTTGGCAAAGGAATCCAGATTTCACAAGAGGACCAAGCACATCAAGAGACGCTTCAATTCCATTCGGGACCAAGTCCAAGTGGGAGACATAGAGATTTGCAAGATACATACGGATTTGAATGTTGCAGACCCGTTGACTAAGCCACTCTCACGAGCAAAACATGATTAGCACCAAGACTCCATGGGTGTTAGAATCATTACTATGTAATCTAGATTATTGACTCTAGTGCAAGTGGGAGACTGAAGGAAATATGCCCTAGAGGCAATAATAAAGTTATTATTTATTTCCTCATATCATGATAAATGTTTATTATTCATGCTAGAATTGTATTAACCGGAAACATAATACATGTGTGAATACATAGACAAACATATAGTCACTAGTATGCCTCTACTTGACTAGCTCATTAATCAAAGATGGTTATGTTTCCTAACCATAGACATGTGTTGTCATTTGATTAATGGGATCACATCATTAGAAGAATGATGTGATTGACTTGACCCATTCCATTAGCCTAGCACTTGATCATTTAGTATATTGCTATTGCTTTCTTCATGACTTATAAATGTTCCTGTAACTATGAGAATTATGCAACTCCCGTTTACCGGAGGAACACTTTGGGTACTACCAAACGTCACAACGTAACTGGGTGATTATAAAGGAGTACTATAGGTGTCTCCAAAGGTACATGTTGAGTTGGCGTATTTCGAGATTAGGTTTTGTCACTCCAATTGTCGGAGAGGTATCTCTGGGCCCTCTCGGTAATGCACATCATTATAAGCCTTGCAAGCAATGTGACCAAATGAGTTGGTTACGGGATGATGCATTACGGAACGAGTAAAGAGACTTGCCAGTAACAAGATTGAACTAGGCATTGGATACCGACGATCAAATCTCGGGCAAGTAACATACCGATGACAAAGGGAACAACGTATTTTGTTATGCGGTTTGACCGATAAAGATCTTCGTAGAATATGTAGGAACCAATATGGGCATCCAGGTTCGGATATTGGTTATTGACCGAGAATAGTTCTAGGTCATGTCTACATAGTTCTCGAACCCGTAGGGTCCACACGCTTAACGTTACGATGACAGTTTTATTATGAGTTTATAAGTTTTGATGTACCGAAGTTTGTTCGGAGTCTCGGATGTGATCACGGACGTAACGAGGAGTCTCGAAATGGTCGAGACATAAAGATCGATATATAGGAAGCCTATATTTGGACATCGGAATCGTTCTGGGTGAAATCGGCATTTTACCGAAGTACCAGGAGGTTACCAGAACCCCCCGGGGGGTTATTGGGCCTACATGGGCCGCGAGGGAGAAGAGGGAAGGAGGCAGGAGGGGGCCGCGCGCCCCTCCCCTTCCTAGTCCGAATAGGACAAGGGAAGGGGGGCGGCGCCCCCCCCCCTTTCCTTCCCCTCTTCCTCCTCTTTTCCCCCTTCTCCTATTCCAACTAGGAAAGAAGGGAGTCCTGGCGCGCCCTCCTTGGCCGGCCGCCTCCTCCCCCCTGGCTCCTTTATGTACGGGGGCAAGGGGGCACCCCATGACACACAAGTTGATCTACGGATCGTTCCTTAGCCGTGTGCGGTGTCCCCCTCCACCATATTCCACCTCGGTCATATCGTCGCGGAGTTTAGGCGAAGCCCTGCGCTGGTAGAACATCATCATCGTCACCATGCCATCGTGCTGACGGAACTCATCCCCGAAGCTTTGCTGGATCGGAGCCCGGGGATCGTCATCGAGCTGAACGTGTGCTGAACTCGGAGGTGCCGTACGTTCGGTGCTTGGATCGGTCGGATCGTGAAGACGTACGACTACATCAACCGCGTTGTGCTAACGCTTCCCCTTTCGGTCTACGAGGGTACGTGGACAACACTCTCCCCTCTCGTTGCTATGCCATCACCATGATCTTGCGTGTACGTAGGAATTTTTTTGAAATTACTACGTTCCCCAACAGCGCCCCCCAGCCTCGTGAGAAGAGTGTGGCCCCCCCTAGCCTTCATCTTTGGCGACGATTTTTCTTTATTTATTTTAATGTATTCCATGGAGTTTCAGGACTTTTGGAGTTACGCAGAATAGGCCTTCAATATTTGCTCCTTTTCCAGCCCAGAAATCCAGCTTCCGGCATTCTCCCTCTTCATGTAAACCTTGTAAAATAAGAGAGAATAGCCATAAGTATTGTGACATAATGTGAAATAACAGCCCATAATGCAATAAATATTGACATAAAAGCATGATGCAAAATGGACGTATCAACTCCCCCAAGCTTAGACCTCGCTTGTCCTCAAGCGAAAAGCCGATAACAATAAATATGACCTCATGTTTAGAGGTAGAGGCGTCGAGAAAAACAAAATACGGACATGAAGGCATCATGATTATTTCATAACAGCAACATATATAGATTTTGTCATATGATTACTCATGTTCAAGTGATGATCTTTTCACAAAGCCAAAGTATGAATCAGAAACCTTATTGAGCACCAACAATTTATACCCTCAGTCATTGAAGCAATTGCAATTTATCATAACATCGGAAAGAGCCTATGTCAGAGCTTAAAAGCAAGTCCACATACTCAACTATCACTTAGTCCTTCATAATTGCTAACACTCACGCAATACTTGTGGTTACGGAGTTTTAATCAGACACAGAGAAAGATAGGGGCTTATAGTTTTGCCCCACAACCTTTTACCTCAAGGGTAATGTCAACAATAATAATTCATGCTCCCCCACATCCAATTAGATATATATATCACGTTCATTCCAACATGCTGAGCTTGCCAAAGGATAAAATAAAAAGGGAAAGGTGAAGATCACCGTGACTCTTGCATAAGGTAGAGGATAATAATAAAAGATAGGCCCTTCGCAGAGGGAAGCAGAGGTTGTCATGCACGTTTAGGGTTGATGCACAAAATCTTAATGCAAAAGAACGTCACTTTATATTGCCCCTTGTATGTGGACCTTTATTATGCAGTCCGTCGCTTTTATTGCATCCACAACAATTTCATACAAAGTTAATTTTCTCCGCACTAATAAGTCATGCATATTTAGAGAGCATTTTTTATTGCTTGCACCGATGACAACTTACTTGAAGGATCTTACTCAATCCATAGGTAGATATGGTGGACTCTCATGGCAAAACTGGTTTAAGGATATTTGGAAGCACAAGTAGTATTTCTACTTGGTGCTGAGAATTTGGCTAGCATGAGGGGGAAAGGCAAGCTCAACACGGTAGAGGATCCATGACAACATACTCTATCTCGGATGTAAGAAAACATAACCCATTATGTTGTCTTCCTTGTCAAACATCAACTCTTTAGCATGTCATATTTTAATGAGTGCTCCCAATCATAAAAGATGTCAATGATAACATATCTATATGTGAAACCTCTCTTTCCTTATTACTTCCTATTAATTGCAACGATGACCAAAGCTATATTTGCCAACTCCCAACAACTTTTAATCATCATACTCTTTCTATGTGAAGTCATTACTTTCAATAAGATCAATATGAACTCTTTGATTCTTTTTATTTTTTTTCTTCTAATCACCCAAGATCATGGCAAAATAATCAAGCCCTTGACTCAACACTAATCTTTATTATATAACTCACAGACTCGATTAAAAAGAAGGATCAAAAAGCAAAACTCAAAACTAGATCATGCCAAGACTTTATTCTACTAAATCAAGATACTACTAAAAGGATCGAACTAATAAAAATGGTAAAGATAGGAGTTGTGATGGTGATACGATACCAGGGCACCTCCCCCAAGCTTGGCAGTTGCCAAGCGGAGTGCCCATACCCATGTGATTATGTCTCTTTCTTTGTTGGCGGTGGAGGTGTTGCATTTTTCTTCTCTAGCTTGCGTCTGAGGCTAAAAATTTCCTCCCTTAAATCCTCATTCTCGAGCTCAAGTTTCATTATCTTTTTGCATAGTGCTGCCTTGCTGTCCTGTGAAAAACGAGGTGGGATAGATTGGACCTTAGGGAGGCTTGACTTTTCGAACTCCACATGCATATCACCAGGTTGAGGTAGTGGATAGTCCTTTTCATCGGAGGTTGTTTCCTCCTTCCTATTTGGATCATAGTCTTCTTCTTCCTCCGTGGTCCAGCCATAATATTCCTGTAGGACCTTGAGAAGAGGTGTCTAGAGGGGGGGTGATTAGACACTAAGTACCAAAGTTGCAGTTTTTAAGGTTCTTTAAGTTCAAGTGGAGTTTAGGCACAATTTCAACATTCACAATACATATCAAGCAAGCATGCAAAGAGTATATGAGCAGCGGAAAGTAAAGCATGCAACTTGCAAGAAAGTAAAGGGAAGGGTTTGGAGGATTCAAACGCAATTGGAGACATGGATGTTTTTGGCGTGGTTCCGATAGGTGGTGCTATCGTACATCCATGTTGATGGAGACTTCAACCCACGAAGGGTAACAGTTGCGCGAGTCCACGGAGGGCTCCACCCACGAAGGGTCCACGAAGAAGCAACCTTGTCTATCCCACCATGGCCGTCGCCCATGAAGGACTTGCCTCACTAGCGGTAGGTCTTCACAAAGTAGGCGGTCTCCTTGCCCTTGCAAACTCCTTGGTTCAACTCCACAATCTTGTCGGAGGCTCCCAAGTGACACCTAGCCAATCTAGGAGACACCACTCTCCAAGAAGTAACAAATGGTGCATTGATGATGAACTCCTTGCTCTTGTGCTTCAAATGATAGTCTCCCCAACACTCAACTCTCTCTCTCATGGGTTTTGGATCTGGTGGAAAGAAGATTTGAGTGGAAAGCAACTTGGGGAAGGCTAGAGATCAAGATTCATATGGTAGGAATGGAATATGTTGGCCTCAACACATGAGTAGGTAGTTCTCTCTCAGAAAATGTATGCTGGAAGTGTAGGTTCGTTCTGATGGCTCTCTCTGCGAATGAAGAGGAGGTGGAGGGGTATATATAGCCTCCACACAAAATCTAACCGTTACACACAATTTACCAAACTCAGTGGGACCGATTAAACAGACTCGGTTGGACCGATTTAGTAAACCTAGTGACCGTTAGTGATTTTCGGTGGGACCGAAATGCAACTCGGTGAGACCGATTCGGTTAGGGTTAGGGCATAACGTAATCTCGGTAAGACCGGTTACACAAACTCGGTAAGACCGATTTTGGTAAAAAGCTTTCCAGAGAGTTGGTCATGCAAACTCGGTGGGACCGATTACTCAAACTCGGTGGGACCGATTTTGGTAATAATTTATCCAGAGAGTCTGCATTGTAATCTCGGTAGTACCGATTGCTCAAACTCGGTAAGACCGATTTTGATAATGGACATACATAGAGAGATTACAATCCCATCTCGGTGAGACCGAGATCCCTATCGGTAAGACCGATTTGCTTAGGGTTTGTGGCAGTGGCTATGACTTTTGGAATCGGTGGCGCCGGATAGGAAGAATCGGTGTGACCGATTTTGTCTTTAGGTTTAGGTCATTTGTGGATATGGGAAAGTAGTTGAGGGTTTTGGAGCATATCACTAAACACATGAAGCAAGAGGCTCATTAAGCAACACCTCATCCCTCCTTGATAGTATTGGCTTTTCCTATAGATTCAATGTGATCTTGGACCACTAAAATATAAAATGAAGAGTCTTGAGCTTGAAGCTTGAGCCAATCCTTTGTCCTTAGCATCTTGAAGGAGTTCCCACATCCTTTAGTCCATGCCACTCCATTGTTGAACTTATCTGAAACATACTAGATAAAAGTGTTAGTCCAACAAGAGATATGTTGACATTAATTATCAAAACCACCTAGGGAGCACTTGTGCTTTCAATCTCCCCCTTTTTGGTAATTGATGGCAACATACATCAAAGCTTTTAGATAAAGATATAAAGAGTAGCAAGTAAAGCTTTGGAAAGACATGTAACAAACATAGGCTCCCCCTACATGTATGCAATCATGTGAATGTGGAATAGAGAGGCATGTGAGAGCATAAACATGATAGAGCGGGCAATGTGTTACATGTATCTTGGCCATATGCATCAGAGCAAAGAATGTTAAGGAAAATACCTTCATGCTCATGAGTCCTTGCAAACAATATGTACATCAGCAAGAATTCCTCATACACATGATTGTGATGCATACACTTACCTTGTAGTCTTGAGTTGGCTTAGGATGGCATGAACCTGCGCAAATAAGGTTAGATAACACAGATGCACCTACTAGACAGAGCAAACAAAAGAAACTACAAGAATACCAAGACTGGGATGACATGTAGAGAGTGAGTACTAAGTACCACATTGGATTAGACATGTCCCCAAGAGTAAAGATATGCAATGAATTTAAATAATTTCTTTCCCTTAGATGTCTTGCTCCCCCTGAATCTAACATGGGATACTGGGAGAATATACGGAAAAGAAAATCAGAGCTGAAAGATATGAATGATGATCAGAGCTATATGAATGCTAATGCAAAAGATCATATGGACATGTCTCTCCCCTCAACAATACATGTGAGCATCTCTCCTCTTGAACACCAAGCATCTGGGATCCTTGAGAGATACTTTTCTGCTAAGTATTCTCTCCCCCTGGAGATCTCTCTCTCCTTTGAGGGTCTCTCCCCCTAGAAGATCTCTCTCCCCCTTAAGGAGGTGATAAACTCTTTCTGCTTTGATGTGATCTCTTTCTAAATGATAAGCTTTGATGTTCTCTCTCTCCCCCTTTGACATCAATTTCCAAGAAGGGTCTTCTGGAATCCTTTTAATAGGTTTGGTCCTTGAGACAGAGCACAAAGAAAAGATAAAAATGTGATGCTTGTAGAGGAAAAGATTCATTGAGTGGAGCTGGATCAGAAGAAACATAGAATATGTGGCAAATTGTTTTTCCTGATGTGAAATCGGTGGCACCGAGTGGTATGCTTCGGTTGTACCAAAAGAATTCGGTTGGACCGAAAGCAACAAATCGGTGAAACCGAGTTCATCGCAGGAAAAACACTTGTCACCTTAGCTCACTAGACTAGTAAGATCTCACAAAGATTTGCAAGGAATTTACTGAAAGATGTGCAATGAATTGGAATGCAGAAAATGCAGAGCAAACAAAAAGAAATCTAGATTAAGTTTTTTTTAAAGGAGAAACAAATATGCATGTGACAAATGCAAAAGCACAGAAAAGAACACAAGAGAACTTCATCTAGAGATGGTCGGCGACAAAGTCCCCTATGTTAGAGTATATTGACTTAGTAGTCAAGTGAGATCACTTGATCATAGGTCATACTCATCATTTAAGCTCAAAATGGGGTTGCCATTTTTGGTTTAAGCGTCTTGATGTATTCACATCTTGTCGAGTTGCTTTAGCTCAAGACTTGGAGTAAATCTTCTCTAAGATGGAATGACATACCTTGGTTGGTGGTGTTGTCCATGTAGTTGAACTTGTGTGGGTTGCGCAAGGTTGATGTAGCTCATCAAGAATTGGAGCACCACTTGGAATTTGAGTCCATCTACCTACATGGGTTAGTTCTTGCAAGGAAGAGCACTTGTGTATCCAAAAATGACGATCATGAAGCTCAACATAGAATTTTGTCAAAGGATATGTTTGAGTGGTTTCGTGCTTCCTTGTATTCAACCACCATAGTGTAGAGACTTGGTGATGTAGAGATTGCTCAAGATATGAGTAGATTACAATCTCATGGAATGTGATTCCACCAAGTACCTAAATGGGTTAGATAACCTGCAAGATATAAATATATCCAAGACATAAGATTTCCATCATAAGAGAAATATCAAGGATTAGTCATAAGCTCATGTCTTGCATGTATCCAATGGAGTTTCTACTCCAAGTTTGAAGCATCAATGATGTTCAATTCTCCTCATAACGTGCAAAACACTTTCTCATCAAGAGGTTTAGTGAATATATCCGCTAATTTGTTTTCGGTGCGAACATGTTTAAGATCAATGTCACCCTTAGCAACATGATCTCGAATGAAATGATGACGAACCTCAATGTTCTTAGTTCGAGAATGTTTCACAGGATTATGACCAATTTTGATAGCACTTTCATTGTCACAAAGCAATGGAACATGTCTCACATATATCCCATAATGCTTAAGAGTTTGGGTCATCCAAAGTAATTGAGCACAACATGAACCAGCGGCAATATATTCAGCTTCGGCGGTGGATAAGGATACCGAGTTTTGTTTCTTGGAGGACCAAGACACAAGAGATCTACCAAGAAATTGACAAGTACCCGAAGTGGACTTTCTATCAACCTTGTCTCCGGCATAGTCCGAGTCGGAATAGCCAACAAGATCGAAGAGGCCCTCTTAGGATACCAAATGCCAAAGTTTGGTGTATGGATTAAGTATCTCACTATCCTTTTCACGGCCTTAAGATGACATTCCTTAGGAGCAGCTTGATATGGTGCACACATGCACACACTTAACATGATATCGGGACATGAAGCACATAGATATAACAATGAACCAATCATAGAGCGATAAACCTTTTGATCAACTGGTTTACCATCTTTGGTCAAGTCATTATGTCCACTAGTAGGCATGGGTGTAGACATACCTTTGCATTCTTGCATATTGAACTTCTTGAATAAGTCCTTGGTGTACTTCGTTTGAGAAACAAAGGTACCTTCCTTAGTTTGCTTGATTTGCAACCCAGGAAAGAATTTGAGTTCACTCATCACAGACATCTCAAACTTCTCCGACATTAGCTTCCCAAACTTTTCACTAAAATGAGGGTTAGTTGAACCAAATATAATATCATCAACATAAATTTGGCACACAAATAATTCTCCATTAACCCTTTTAGTAAAAATAGTAGAATCAATTTTCCCAATTTCAAAGCCTTTTTCTATAAGAAATTTGGTCAAGCATTTATACCAAGCTCTAGGAGCTTGTTTAAGACCATAAAGAGCTTTGTGAGGTTTGTAAACATGATTGGGTTTCTTAGGATTGACAAAGCCGGGAGGTTGCTTAACATAAACTTCCTCCTCTATTTCACCATTTAGAAAAGCAATGTCCATTTGGTACAAGGTGATGTCATGATGATTGGCATAGGCAAGTAAGATGCGGATGGACTCAAGTCTAGCAACGGGGGCGTAAGTCTCACCATAGTCCATACCTTCGACTTGTGTGTAGCCTTGGGCGACGAACGTGCTTTGATGCGAACTACTTGTCCATCTTCATCTTGCTTGTTGCGAAACACCCATTTGGTACCGATGACGTTGTGGTTGTTGTCGGGCTTCTCAACCAATGTCCAAACTTGATTCCTCTCAAAGTTATGTAGCTCTTCATGCATAGCATTTATCCAATCCAGATCTTCCAATCCTTCTTCAACCTTCATAGGTTCAATGCTAGAGATGAAAGAATAGTTTTCACAAAAGTTAGCTAAACGAGTTTTAGAGCGAGTGATTCTCCCGGTTTGAATGTCATTGTAGATTTGCTCGACGGGATGATCTTTAGCAATTCTTGCTCGAACTCGTGAAAGCTTTTGCTTGGGTCTTCGTTGAACATCTTCTTCATCTTGTTCTTATTCTTCTTAGCCTTCTTCATTGTTGGCATTATCGTTCTCTTGTCGTGGTGGAGAAGGAGGCTGTTGACGTTCATCTTGATGCACTTCCTCGTTTTCTTCATCTTGGTGTGTCCCGCTTGTGGATGCTTCCGTATCAACTCTTGGTTCACCTTGTTGTGAAGTTGAAGCTTCCACTTGGACGGACAAGGTACTCTCCTTTACCTCCGTTGGATGAACCTTGCCAATAGCCAAGTCTTGAATTGCTTCCGAAGGATCTTTGTCACCTACATCAATTGGCAATTGCTCTACTTGCGAGCCTTTAGATTCATCAAACTTCACATCTACCGTCTCTTCAACCTTCCGAGTGAAATTGTTGTAGACACGGTAAGTGTGAGAGTTTGACCCATAACCTAGTAGGAAACCTTCATGAGATTTAGGAGCAAATTTAGAGCAACGATGCTTATCAAGAATGTAGCACTTTGAGCCGAATTCTCGAAAGTATCCAACTTGGGGTTTGTTACCGGTGAGGAGCTCGTATGCCGTCTTGCCGAGTAGCTTGTGAAGATACAAGCAATTTGTTGCATGACAAGCTGTCTCAATCGCTTCTGCCCAAAAGTGCTTCGGCGTCTTGTACTCATCAAGCATTGTTCTCGCCATTTCGATGAGCATCTAGTTCTTCCTCTCAACAACTCTGTTTTGTTGAGGTGTGTACGTAGCCGAGAACTCGTGTGAAATCCCTTCTTCATCAAGAAAGGTGTCCACATTTGCATTCTTGAACTCCGTTCCATTGTCGCTGTGAACCTTCTTGATCTTCACTTCAAATTGATTTTGGGCCTTCCTAGCGAAGTTTTTGAAGATCTTTTGGACCTGCGATTTATCATCGAGAAAGAACACCCACGTAAATCTTGAAAAATCATCAACTATAACTAGACCGAAAGAATTTCCACCGAGACTCTTGTAAGAGTTGGGACCAAAGGGATCCATGTGAAGCAGCTCGAGTGGCCTCCTTGTGGTCATGATGTTCTTCACGGGATGCCTTCCTCCAACCTGTTTACCTGCCTGACAAGCGCTGAAAAGTCTATCCTTATCAAATATGACATCATTAACTCCAAGGATATGATTTTCTTTAATAAGCTTGTCAAGGTTTCGCATACCAACATGACCTAATCTTCTATGCCATAACCAACCTTTTGAGGATTTAGTAATGAAGCAAGTTTTAGGTTGAGCCTTTTTAGTGAAGTCAACAATGTATAGATCACCTCTACGCACACCGGTAAAGACCATTTTATGATTGTCTCGACGAAACACTTGGCAATCTACTTCAGTAAATAAGACATTGAAACCGAAATCAGCAAGTCTAGATACTGAAAGTAAGTTGTATCCAAGAGATTCAACGAGCATGACATTTTGTATGGAGCTATCATGTGATATGGCCACCTTACCGAGGCCAACCACCTTACCCTTTGAGTTGTCACCGAAAGTGACATACTTTCGAGGACTATCATTATCAGCAAGCTCACGAAACATGTCTTTATCTCCGGTCATGTGATCGGTACATCCACTATCAAGAACCCATTCCTTTCCTCCTGACATATATCCCCGAAGATTTTCCATAAGACCAAAGTGTCTCATTGCATCATCAAGATCGAAGTCACTATCATCATCCTCATCATAGTATCCATGTTCAACATCATCATGTGGTGGATCAAGTCCTAGAGAGGGTGATTCATTAGAATGAGTTTGACAATGATCTTGATTATGAATTTTTATAGCTTCGAAAATAATAATATCACTAATAATACCAACATTTCCTTTGGCACGCATAAGGTTTGTAAGCTCAAATAGACGATCACCAAACATAGGATCACTAGTATTCATCTTACTCAAAGCAATAGACTTATGAAGAATTTCATCAAGATTTTTCAAGGAATAATCTGGAAATCGTTCCTCAAGAAATTTCCATATAGTGTAGGCACACTTAAAGGTAGGCAAACATCCAATCAAGTTTCTAGGCAATCCTCTAATGATACGTTCGGCAGTTCTAAGATTCCTAATCATGTCAATTGACTCACCATGGGTAGGATGCATAGGATCAACATAAGGTGCACAAGGGCTAGCAATGTACTTGTTAAAATGATATTGATTTAAAATAACAAGCATCTCATTTTTCCACTCATGAAAATACTCTCCATCAAGAATAGGCACTCTATGTCTAAGACTCCCAATAGTAGACTCATCCATCTTCCTCCAATGGTGATTAAACCAAAGCAATGGAGACCAATGCTCTGATACCACTTGTAGGACCTTGAGAAGAGGTGTCTAGAGGGGGGGTGATTAGACACTAAGTACCAAAGTTGCAGTTTTTAAGGTTCTTTAAGTTTAAGTGGAGTTTAGGCACAATTTCAACATTCACAATACATATCAAGCAAGCATGCAAAGAGTATATGAGTAGCAGAAAGTAAAGCATGCAACTTGCAAGAAAGTAAGGGAAGGGTTTGGAGGATTCAAACGCAATTGGAGACACGGATGTTTTTGGCGTGGTTCCGATAGGTGGTGATATTGTACATCCACATTGATGGAGACTTCAACCCACGAAGGGTAACGGTTGCGCGAGTCCACGGAGGGCTCCACCCACGAAGGGTCCACGAAGAAGCAACCTTGTCTATCCCACCATGCCGTCACCCACGAAGGACTTGCCTCACTAGCGGTAGATCTTCACGAAGTAGGCGATCTCCTTGCCCTTACAAAATCCTTGGTTCAACTCCACAATCTTGTCGGAGGCTCCCAAGTGACACCTAGCCAATCTAGGAGACACCACTCTCCAAGAAGTAACAAATGGTGCGTTGATGATGACCTCCTTGCTCTTGTGCTTCAAATGATAGACTCCCCAACACTCAACTCTCTCTCATGGGTTTTGGATCTGGTGGAAAGAAGATTTGAGTGGAAAGCAACTTGGGGAAGGCTAGAGATCAAGATTCATATGGTAGGAATGGAATATCTTGGCCTCAACACATGAGTAGGTAGTTCTCTCTCAGAAAATGTATGCTGGAAGTGTAGGTTCGTTCTGATGGCTCTCTCTGCGAATGAAGAGGAGGTGGAGGGGTATATATAGCCTCCACACAAAATCTAACCGTTACACACAATTTACCAAACTCAGTGGGACCGATTCAACAAACTCGGTCAGACTGATTTAGTAAACCTAGTGACCGTTAGTGATTTTTGGTGGGACCGAAATGCAACTCGGTGAGACCAATTCGGTTAGGGTTAGGGCATAACGTAATCTCGGTAAGACCGATTACACAAACTCGGTAAGACCGATTTTGGTAAAAAGCTTTCCAGAGAGTTGGTCAGGCAAACTCGGTGGGACCGATTACTCAAACTCGGTGGGACCGATTTTGGTAATAACTTATCTAGAGAGTTTGCATTGTAATCTCGGTAGTACCGATTGCTCAAACTCGGTAAGACTAATTTTGATAATGGACATACACAGAGAGATTACAATCCCATCTCGGTGAGACCGAGATCCCTATCGGTAAGACCGATTTTCTTAGGGTTTGTGGCAGTGGCTATGACTTTTGGAATCGGTGGCGCCGGATAGGAAGAATCGGTGTGACCGATTTTGGCTTTAGGTTTTGGTCATTTGTGGATGTGGGAAAGTAGTTGAGGGTTTTGGAGCATATCACTAAACACATGAAGCAAGAGGCTCATTAAGCAACACCTCATCCCTCCTTGATAGTATTGGCTTTTCCTATAGACTCAATGTGATCTTGGACCACTAAAATATAAAATGAAGAGTCTTGAGCTTGAAGCTTGAGCCAATCCTTTGTCCTTAGCATCTTGAAGGAGTTCCCACATCCTTTAGTCCATGCCACTCCATTGTTGAACTTATCTGAAATATACTAGATAAAAGTGTTAGTCCAACAAGAGATATGTTGACATGAATTACCAAAACCACCTAGGGAGAACTTGTGCTTTCAGTTCCACATCCCCATATACTTTTGGGTTTGCAATATAATCAGCCATGTATCTCTCTCCCTCCGAATCTTGGGACGACATCTTGTTCTAAATCTGCAACAGGAACAGCTCGAAACGAAAACAGAGGATATTTGCGTGATACGAGAGTCAAAACCTTCGGGATTATATATAATGAATTTTTACCGACCAAAATACGTATCGAGCAAGGAAACGGAATTCGGAGGGCACACGAGGTGCTCACGAGGTAGGGGCGCGCGCCCAGGGGGGTAGGGCGCGCCCTCCACCCTCGTGGAGGCCTCATGTCCTCCCCGGACTGCTACTTATTTTCCTATTTTTCTAAATATTCCAAAACAGAGAATTATTGCCTTAAAAATTGTTTTGGAGTCGGTTTACTTACCGTACCACATACCTATTGCTTTTCGGAGTCTAGAACGTTCTGGAAAGTGTCCCTTATGTATTCCTCCGGGGTTACGATAATATTGGTTTCAACATTTATAGGATTACCTGAGATATAGTGTTTGATCCTTTGACCGTTTACCACCTTCGGATTTGTGCCTTCGAAGTTGTTGATTTTTATGGCACCAGAATGATAGACCTCCTCGATAACATATGGACCTTCCCATTTGGAGAGAAGTTTTCCTGCAAAAAATCTTAAACGAGAGTTGTATAGCAATACATAATCACCCACATTAAACTCACGCTTTTGTATCCTTTTGTCATGCCACCTTTTAACTTTTTCTTTAAACAACTTGGCATTTTCATAAGCTTGGGTTCTCCATTCATCGAGTGAGCTAATATCAAATAACCTCTTCTCACCGGCAAGTTTGAAATCATAGTTGAGCTCTTTAATAGCCCAATATGCCTTATGTTCTAGTTCGAGAGGTAAGTGACATGCTTTTCCATAAACCATTTTATACGGAGACATACCCATAGGATTCTTATATGCAGTTCTATAGGCCCATAATGCGTCATTCAGTTTCTTGGAGCAATTCTTTCTAGACCTATTGACAGTCTTTTTCAAAATTAATTTGAGCCCTCTATTGCTCAATTCTACTTGACCACTAGACTGTGGGTGATATGGAGATGCAATTCTATGATTAACATCATATTTAGCAAGCATCTTACAGAAAGCACCATGAATAAAGTGTGAACCACCATCAGTCATTAAATATCTAGGGACTCCAAACCTTGGAAAAATAACTTCTTTAAGCATTTTAATAGAGGTGTTATAATCAGCACTACTAGTTGGAATAGCTTCTACCCACTTAGTAACGTAGTCAACATCAACTAAAATATGTGTATATCCATTAGAGGCAGGAAAAGGTCCCATATAATCAAAGCCCCAAACATCAAATGGTTCAATAACAAGCAAATAATTCATAGGCATTTCTTGACGTCTACTAATATTACCAATTCTTTGACATTCATCACAAGACAAAACAAACTTACGGGCATCCTTGAAGAGAGTAGGCCAATAAAAACCGGATTGCAATACCTTATGTGCAGTTCTGTCTCCAGCGTGGTGTCCTCCATAAGCTTAGGAGTGACACTTGCGTAGGATCTGTTCCTGTTCATGCTCAGGTACACAACGTCTAATAACACCATCTACTCCTTTATAAAGATGTGGGTCATCCCAAAAGTAATGTCGCAAGTCATAGAAAAACTTTTTCTTTTGCTGGTATGTGAAGCTAGGTGGTATTAATTTAGCAACAATATAATTAGCATAATCAGCATACCATGGAGTGCTACGAGAAGTGCTTATGACATTTAATTGTTCATCAGAAAGCTATCATCAATAGGTAGTGGGTCATCAAGAACATTCTCTAACCTAGATAAGTTGTCTGCAACAGGTTTCTCAGCTCCTTTTCTATCAACAATATGCAAATCAAATTCTTGCAGCAAGAGAACCCATCTAATAAGTCTAGGTGAGGGAGTCCTAGATTAGGGGGTGTCCGGATGGCCGGACTATAGCCTTTGGCCGGACTCCTGGACTATGAAGATACAAGATTGAAGACTTCGTCCCGTGTCCGGATGGGACTTTCCTTGGCATGGAAGGCAAGCTTGGCAATACGGATATGTAGATCTCCTACCATTGTAACCTACTCTATGTAACCCTAACCCTCTTCGGTGCCTATATAAACCGGAGGGTTTTAGTCCATAGGACGAACAACAATCATACCATAGGCTAGCTTCTAGGGTTTAGTCTCTCTGATCTCGTGGTAGATCTACTCTTGTACTACCCATATCATCAATATTAATCAAGCAGGAGTAGGGTTTTACCTCCATCGAGAGGGCCCGAACCTGGGTAAAAACATCGTGTCCCTTGTCTCATATTACCATCCGCCTAGACGCACAGTTCGGGACCCCCTACCCGAGATCCGCCGGTTTTGACACCGACATTGGTGCTTTCATTGAGAGTTCCTCTGTGTCGTCATCTTTAGGCCCGATGGCTCCTCCGATCATCAACAATGATATGGTCCAGGGTGAGACTTTTCTCCCCGGACAGATCTTCGTATTCGGCGGCTTTGCACTGCGGGCCAATTTGCTTGGCCATCTGGAGCAGATTGAAAGCTACGCCCCTGGCCATCAGGTCAGATTTGGAAGTTTGAACTATACGGCTGACGTCCGCGGAGACTTGATCCTCGACGGGTTCGAGCCACAGCCGAGCGCGCCGCACTGTCACGATGGGCATGATCTAGCTCTGCCGCCGAATAGTGCCCTGGGGGCCGCACCAGTGCCCGCTCTGACCCTTAGTTCGGAGCCGATTGCGCCGATCGAGGACGGGTGGCTAGACTCCGCCTTGGGGGCTGCAATCTCTACGGTGATTGAGCCGAACACCAACCCTGTCCTTTGCGAAGCTTGTGACTCCAAGGTGCCGGACTCCTCTCCGTACTCCGAACCTTCCGCGCCCCTGCCAATCGAATCCGATTGGGCGCCGATCATGGAGTTCATCACCGCGGACATCTTTCAGAACTCTCCCTTTGGCGACATCCTGAATTCACTAAAGTCTCTCTCTTTATCAGGAGAGCCCTGGCCGGACTATGGCCAGCAAGGTTGGTATGCGGACGACGAAGAAATTCAACTCCCACCCACCACCCACTTCGTAGCCAATGTCGAAAGTTTAAACGACGTGCTCGACTTCGACTCCGAAGACATCAACGGTATGGACGACGATGTAGGAGACAAACATGAACCAGCACCTATAGGGCACTGGACAACCACCTCATCTCACGATCTATACATGGTGGACACACCTAAAGGAAGCGACGACAAGGAACAACGGGACGCCACGAGGGATCATTCCCTCGAAAAGCAGTCAAAACGGCGACGTAAGCGCCGCTCAAAGTCCCGCCTCGACAAAGACAGCAGCCATACAGACCCAGCCATAGAGCAGGGCGAACCGGTGGACGGCCAACATGCTATCGAGCAACCGTCCGAACAGGACAATCTGGATAAACAACCCGTCCCCGGCGAAGATAACAGTCCGGACGATCTCACGCCAAACAAGTTGCTGGAGCAAAAGAACCTCCACAAAAGGCTCGTCGCCACTGCGCATAGCCTGAAAAAGCAGAAGCGGAAGCTCAAAACAGCGGAAGATGCGTTCAGAATCAGATGGAGCAAAGTACTCAACACCGCAGACAAATACGGCGATAGTCGCCGAACAAAGAGCTACCCAAAGTGAAAACTACTGCCCGAATTTGATGAGGAGGCCGTAGAGCCCCCGCAATCAAAGAACAAGGAGACCACCCGGTCGGATAGACGACCCCATGGCAAACATAGAGCGGCAAACGGCACCGCACACAAGCCGGCACGCGATCCGCACACAGATTCGCATAAAAAAGATGGCCCAGTTAGATCTATCTACGGGCCAAGAAAGCAAGCTCTAGTAAGCAATGCAACACATCAAGTATCCGAATATTACGGTACACCTAAATATAGGGGTGCCGCACACCCCCTATGTTTCACCGATGAGGTTCTGGATTATGAATTTCCAGCGGGATTCAAGCCTGTAAACATAGAGGCATACGACGGAACAACAGACCCAGGAGTCTAGATCGAGGATTACATCCTCCACATACACATGGCTAGAGGAGATGACCTCCAAGCCATAAAATACTTACCGCTCAAGCTCAAAGGGCCAGCCCGGCATTGGCTCAAAAGCCTACCCGAAAACACCATTGGAAGTTGGGAAGAGCTCGAGGATGCTTTTCGAGCAAATTTTCAAGGGACCTATGTCCGACCTCCGGATGCAGACGATTTAAGTCACATAACTCAGCAACCCGGAGAGTCAGCCCGAAAATTCCGGAACAGATTCCTTACAAAAAGAACCAAATAGTCGATTGTCCGTACACCGAAGCCTTAGCAGCTTTCAAACACAACGTCCGAGACGAATGGCTCGCCAGACACCTCGGCCAAGAAAAGCCAAGAACAATGGCCGCATTAACAAGCCTCATGACCCGCTTTTGCGCGGGAGAGGATAGCTGGCTGGCAAGATGCAGTACCAACGACCCAAGTACATCCGAAGTCAGGGATGGAAACGGGAAACCGCGACGCGGCAAGGACCAGCGCCAGACAAAGGGAAACAGCCCGAAGAGCACGGCAGTCAACACCGGATTCAAAAGCTCGCGGCAGAATCATAAAAAACTGCCCCTTAAGGATAACAGGGACGAGCTATCTAACTTAAACAAAATCTTGGACAAGATATGCCAAATCCATAGTACTCCCGGGAAGCCTGCAAACCATACCCACAGAGATTGTTGGGTCTTCAAGCAGTCCGGCAAACTCAACGTCGAACACAAGGGGCTCAACACACCAAGCGAGGATGATGACGAACCCCACAAGCAGAGCACCGGAAAACAAAAGAATTTCCCACAAGAAGTCAAAACAGTAAATTCACTTTACGTGACAAAAGGTAAAAACAGAATGGCACCCATAGAGATATGCGCCATACGGCCTATCCCAGAGGAGTCCCGCCACTGGTTGAACCAATCACCTTCGACCATCAGGATTACTCTAGAAGTATCCGGAATGCAGGATGGACTGCCTTGATATTAGATCCGATAATCGACGGACTCCAATTTACACAAGTCCTAATGGACGGCGGCAGTGATCTAAACCTGCTATATCAGGACACAATCCGCAAAATGGGGATAGACCCAACCAAAATTCGCCATAGCAACACTTCCTTTCAAGGGGTAATGCCAGACCCATATGCCCATTGAACGGGCTCTCTACTGCTAGAAGTTGTGTTCGGCTCACCTGACAACTTCCGCCGTGAAAAGTTAACCTTCCACCTCGCCCCATTCACAAGTAGCCACCAAGCACTACTGGGACGTGAAGCTTTCGCCCGCTTTAACGCAATACTGCATTATGCATCCCTTACACTTAAAATGCCCGGTCCGCGAGGCATCATCTCCTTAAAGGGAAATACCGAGTGTTCCTCGAGCGTGGAAGATTGTGTGACTGCCTTGACAGCCACACACTAAACCGGCTTCACCAATCAAAGCACCTAAACAGGTCATTCAGACCCCGGACACGGCTAGACGAGTACGTGTAAACATACAAGGGCTTACTAGCCGCATACCCCTGTACAAGGGGCTCCGCACATGTACAACAAGAGACAATAAAGCTCAATTTTATTCATTTTTTGAATCATACTTTGTTTATTTAATAGAACGTACATTTTCGCACGATCTTTTTCAACTAAGTTCCTCTCTTTTACAGATGAACACTGTGCTACACCCGTCCAGGATACGGCACAACAGAGACACAGGCGCAGACGTGCAGTAGGGACCCGTGACAAGGATTCTTTTCAGATTAAGACCCTGCATAAACCTTTTTTATTGTCTCTTATTGATACACATCCCCTGGTTTCTTGCTATAACCGAGGAGGAGGCTGGCGTTTTGGCATGGGCCACGTCAGAATTTTGCGCGTACCTGGACACCAGGGGCTTATTACCAAGGGCGGTGTTCGGCCCGTTTTCATAAAGACCGAATACCTTAGGGAGTGTTCGGCGTCTCGAGTTAGGCCTTATATGCATCAGCTCCGAATCATGTCTTTGGTCAAATGTTGGGTTTGCCCGGCTCCTGTGTTTTGCTGCCTTACGTTCCACTCTATCAGCTAAGGCGGCACTAGGAGAACTACTGCAATTGTGCCCCGGTTCGGCCAGGCGAGCACCTCAGTAGAGAAAGCCGAAAACTGACAGTCATGATATAGCGTGAGACTGGTCAACCACTCGATGACCCGCCGGAATCTTTAGGATTCCTCCGCCTTGACGAAGGGCCGTTTCCCGGTCAGGCACATACACGCCCCGAATTCGGGTGAGCGCGGTGCCCCTAGGGGCTATATAGTAGCCGCACTGTCAAACTCCTATGGCTAAGTGAAAGTGATAAAGCATTATAGTCCGGTTGCCTAGTTTGCCGCGCTACCACCTCCTTCATAGGACCAAGACGTTGGATCAAGTGTGAAAATGTGCCTTTTGCAAACACCCCCGCATTATATGTGTGGGGGCTGAAGCTGAAGACTGCCATCTTTCAGGTTATACGTACATATACATTAGCGGCCGCACAGGAGGTATTTTAATTCTTAAAAGGCACAAGTATAAAAAGCTTTTATATTCCATCGATACATTGTTTCACAATAATACATGTTATTCGAACATAACATCCTTCGAGCACTGCATCATTATTAAACGAGCACCCTGCAGAACTTCCTGAAAATAGTGCTCGACAGGTACTCGGCTTCCGTCCGAATCTTGGGATGCAACATCGGTGGCCTTCATCTCCGCCCAGTATGTCTTGACACGGGCAAGAGCCATCTGCGCACCCTCTATGCATGCCGACCTCCTCATTGCATTGATATGCAGCACCGCACCAAGGAACTGCTTCACCAAGCCAAAATAACTCTTCAGCTCGGGCCTTTTCGGCCACAAAAGACTCACGACATCCTTCATGGCAAGTCCGGATAACCTATTCAGCTCCGCCCATTCGGCCAAGCGATCGGTTAATGAAAGTGGGCGCTCTGGATTATGGAACTGCGACCAAAAAACCTTTTCCATTTCGTGATCCTTTTGATCTCGGAAGTGTTCGGCCGCGTCCGCGGCACTTGCCGCCAAGTCCAGATAAGCATCCTCCGCACTCCACAGCCGGTCCAACTGAGCATATTTAGGATCCACGAATTTCCTCCGCAGCAGAAAGGGCTTTCCAGCCGCGATATCTCCGGCCTGACGCAGCTCCTCCTTCATAGCTCTCATCGCAGAGCGAGCATCCTTGGCCTCGGTAATGGCCTTCTTCAGGTCCTCTTGTACCGCTCGATCTTCTTTTTTAAGAAGCTTGCAGCGGTCGGCAGCATTCTTCAACTTCACGGCCATCTCGGCCATTTCCTTCTTGCTTCGGCAGTGAGCAGCCTGTTCGGCTTTTAGCTCTTCGGCCGCCTTTAAAGCAGCCGCATCACTCTTTCTGGCCTGCTCCTTGGCTCGGGCGAGCTCCGCCCGAAGGTTCTCCATGGCAGCGGCACCATCTGCATCAAGCATACATGTTGTAAGGCACGGGCATCAAGCTCCCTTACCAGGTGTCCGCGGAGAAATTGCATACCTTATGACTCGTCAAGTCGCTTATTGACAAGCGCGATGTCGGCATCCACCATGTCAAGTTGCCGCTTTAGTTCGGCAAATTCATCAGTCCGGCTAGCCACTGGACCATTCGCCACCTACATAGGAAGGGCGACATATTATACCTAGGATTATGATCCTCGGCGCGCTGTCATTTTTTGACAACACATCGAGCCTCGGGAGCTACTATCTACACAGGGTGCATTTTATATGCGAAACTATCAGAAGGTACATCATTTTGCGTACCTCAAAACCTGTTAGTAAACTTCTGACGGCTTCGTGCAATCAACTCTCAGCGGAAGAAATCCTTTCAATCACCGTACCCATTAACGCACGGCGATCTTCTGAGATAGACGCTCGTCCGAGCAGATCCTTCAGCTCCTCCGACCGTACACCAGGTGGTGCCGAACTCGTCCGATGGCCTTTTTCGATGGCCGGACACGGAGGGCTTTGAGGGGACATATGACTGCCTTTCGGCCCCGCCGGACTCGGAGAAACCCTCCGCGACGACACCTCAGGGTCACCCGCCTCGCAAGACGGTACGGCAGGGGGAGGCGTTTTGCTCTCCATCATCTCCGAACGAAGATCCCCCGAAGATGAGCTCTGCTGAGAAGGGCTGAGATCCGAACTACAAGGTAGAATTTCGGTTATCTTCATCAGAAATAGGGCAGGGATATCCTTTATTTTTAAAAAAACTCCCCTTTTTACTTACGGCTCGGTGGAGGGCTGATCCCCTAGGGGGCATAATGCGGCCGAGGCATCTCTCGGCGCAGGACCCTCTGACGAAGATTTCTTCTCCCGCTTTGAGACCATGGTCTCCGGGTCCTCAGAGGCGGTCCTCTTCTTCCCTTGGATGGAGGGATTCTCAATCCCTCCTTTCCTGACAGCCTCCTTCATGGAGGCGGTAGCTTCCTTGTTCCCCCCTTCACCTTCTTCCGAAGGCGCAACCTCCAGCATCCTGGTTAACACGGGATCCGGCGTGGTCTCAGGGAGGGGGGCCAGACACCTGATTAACTTTGCTTTCGCTATCCACTCCTGTTCAAGGGACAACTCTTTTAAAGGGCAAGTTCGTGATAAATATGGGATAGCGTGTCCGAGTACAAGGCTACTTACTTGAGTATCCGGGCGATTGCAACTCAGACCTACGTCCTCGGTCAAGTCCGGACACATTGCTTGTGATCCGAAGAAAAGCTTGTACATCTCCACGGGCGTCGTGCCCATAAAATGTTGGAGAGCTTGTGGTCCCTCCGTGTTAAATTCCCACAGGTGGAGGGGGCGACGTTTGCAGGGCAGGGTGCGACGAATCAGCATGAACTGCGCTACTACGACCAGAGTGATCTCTCTCTCTAGGAGGTCTTGAATGCGGCCCTACAACAAGGGCACGTCCTTCGACGGCCCCCAGTCAAGTCCTTTATTGACCCATGACGCCAGCCGCGGTGGAGGACCCGAGCGAAAGGCAGGTGGCGCCAGCCATTTGGTGCCCCTGGGAGCTGTGATATAAAACCACTCTTGTTGCCATAGGCTGAGCTCCTCTTGAAAAGAGCCCTAGGGCCATGGAGCATCAGCATTCTTGCTTATAACAGCCCCTCCGCACTCTGCTTGCTACCCCTTGATCATCTTCGGCTCCACTTTGAAGGTCTTGAGCCACAATCCGAAGTGAGGGGTAATGCGGAGGAAGGCTTCGCATACGACAATGAACGATGATATGTGGAGGATGGACTCCGGATCCAAGTCATGAAATTCCAACCCATAGTAAAACATGAGCCCCCTCACGAAGGGGTCCGTCGGGAAGCCTAGCCCCCGAAGAAAGTGAGACGTGAACACTATGCTTTCGCCAGGCTTGGGAGTGGGAATAACCTGCCCTTGGGCAGGCAGCCTATGCGAAATTTCACCGGTTAGATACCTAGCATCTCTTAGCTTTAGCACGTCTTCTTCCGTAACGGAGGAAGGCATCCACCGGCCTTGCAGGTCGGAGCCGGACATCATCGAAGGTCCGAAGCGCCTGAATCTGGAGCTTTGGGTGTTGGAACCCGAGGTGAGGGGCGGATTCGATTGAGATTGAAAGAAAGGAGTGGAGCCTTGGTCCCTTTATAAAGAGGTTGAATACCAAGAGCCTTCCCCGTGACCGTTCGGGACTCGCCTTCGATAGAGGAGACGTGCCAACGGGGATGACTGGGTTACCCGCGCCCGTATTAATGAGAATCCCGAAATAAGGGGACACGATCTCTGCTTTGACAAGACGTGCCAAGGAAACCGCCTCGCTAAACGCGCTGAGGAGGGACAGTAAAAACGATTCGAATAAAGGCTTGGCCGTGGTGTGATGTCACGCCACGGAATACGTCAGCAGATTGAATTTGTGTAAATATTATTCTCTCTACGGTGGTATGTGGAACTTATTTTGTAGAGCCGGACACTATCCTTGTGTTCAAAATCTTCTATGAAGTATTCGGGGGAGGAACCCGCCTTGCAATGCCGAAGACAATATGCGCGCCGGACTCGTCATCATTGAAGCCTGGTTCAGGGGCTACTGAGGGAGTCCTGGATTAGGGGGTGTCCGGATGGCTGGACTATAGCCTTTGGTCGGACTCCTGGACTATGAAGATACAAGATTGAAGAATTCGTCCCGTGTCCGGATGAGACTTTCCTTGGCGTGGAAGGCAAGCATGGCGATACGGATATGTAGATCTCCTACCATTGTAACCGACTCTGTGTGACCCTAACCCTCTTCGGTGCCTATATAAACCGGAGGCTTTTAGTTCGTAGGACGAACAACAATCATACCATAGGCTAGCTTCTAGGGTTTAGCCTCTCTGATCTCGTGGTAGATCTACTCTTGTACTACCCATATCATCAATATTATTCAAGCAGGAGTAGGGTTTTACCTCCATCGAGAGGACCCGAACCTGGGTAAAAACATCATGTCCCTTGTCTCCTGTTACCATCTGCCTAGACGCACAGTTCCGGACCCCCTACCCGAGATCCGCCGGTTTTGACACCGACACTAGGTTTTGCATCTTTCTTCTCCATAAGATATTTAATAGCAGCATGATCAGTGTGAATGGTTACTTTAGAATCAACAATATAGGGTTTGAATTTATCACAAGCAAATACAACTGCTAAAAGTTCCTTTTCGGTAGTAGCATAATTTCTTTGAGCATTGTCTAGAGTCTTACTAGCATAATGGATAACATTTAATTTCTTATCGACTCTTTGCCCTAGAACAGCACCTACAGCATAATAACTAGCATCACACATAATTTCAAAGGGTAAATTCCAATCAGGTGGCTGAACAACAGGTGCAGAGACTAATGCTTTCTTAAGTATTTCAAATGCTTCTACACAATCATCATCAAAGACAAATGGTACATCTTTTTGTAATAAATTAGTCAGAGGTCGAGAGATTTTTGAGAAGTCCTTAATGAACCTCCTACAAAATCCGGCGTGACCAAGGAAACTTCTTATACCTTTGATGTCCTTGGGACATGGCATCTTTTCAATAGCATCAACCTTGGCTTTATCAACTTCAATACCTCTTTCAGAAACTTTGTGCCCTAAGACAATGCCTTCATTAACCATAAAGTGGCACTTTTCCCAATTCAAGACAAGATTAGTTTCTTCACATCTCTGCAAAACTCGAGCAAGATTGCTCAAGCAATCATCAAAACAGGAACCATAGACGAAAAAGTCGTCCATGAAAACCTCACAAATCTTTTCGCAAAAGTCAGAGAATATAGCCATCATGCATCTTTGAAAGGTAGCAGGTGCATTACATAAACCGAAAGGCATACGTCTATAAGCAAAAGTACCAAAAGGGCATGTAAAAGTAGTCTTTGATTGATCTTTAGCCGACACAGGTATTTGAGAGAAACCAGAATAACCATCTAGAAAGCAATAGTGTGTATGTTTGCATAATCTTTCTAGCATTTGATCAATAAAAGGTAAGGGGTAATGATCTTTCTTAGTAGCTTTATTTAATTTGCGGAAATCAATTACCATCCTATAACCTATGATAATTTTTTGCGGAATCAATTCATCTTTATCATTAGGGACAACAGTAATACATCTCTTCTTAGGGACACAATGGACAGGACTTACCCATTGACTGTCAGCAACGGGATAAATTATACCTGCCTCCAGAAGCTTGAGTATTTCTTTTCTTACCACTTCATTCATTTTAGGATTCAAACGTCGTTGAGGATCACGAGCTGGTTTGGCATCCGCTTCCAAATTTATTTTATGTTGACATAGAGTGGGACTGATGCCCTTAAGATCATCAAGAGTATATCCAATAGCGGCACGGTGCTTCTTCAGAGTTTTCAATAATCTTTCTTCTTCATGCTCTGAAAGGTTAGCACTAATAATGACAGGATATATCTTCTTTTCATCAAGATAAGCATATTTAAGATTGTCGGGCAATGGTTTAAGCTCAAACACGGGATCACCCTTGGGTGGAGGAGGATCCCCTAGGATTTCAACAGGCAAATTGTGTTGTAGAATAGGTTCATGTTTAAAGAATACTTCATCTATTTCCCTTCTTTCATTCATGGACATATCATTTTCATGGTCTAGCAAATAGTGTTCTAAAGGATCACTAGGAGGTACGGCAATAGAAGCAAGACCAATAATTTCATCCTTACTAGGCAATTCTTCCTCACGAAGTTGTTTACTAAATTTAGAGAAACTAAACTCATGAACCATATCATCCAAGCCAACAGTAACAACATTCTTTTCGCAATCTATCTTAGCATTAACAGTATTCAAGAAGGGTCTACCAAATATAATGGGACAAAAGCTATCTTGTGGAGAACCAAGAACAAGAAAATCAGCGGATATTTGGTTTTTCCACACAAGACTTCAACATCTCTAACAATTCCCATTGGAGATATAGTATCTCTATTGGCAAGTTTAACTGTAACATCAATATCTTCTAACTCAGAAGGTGCAATATCATGCATAATTTCTTTGTATAACTCAATGGGTATAACACTAGCACTAGCACCCATATCACACAAGCCATGATAACAATGATCTCCTATTTTAACAGAAATAACAGGCACGCCTACCACAGGTCTACGTTTATCTCTAGCACAAGGTTTAGCAATTCTAGCAGTTTCACCATAGAATTGAATAACATGCCCATCAATATTATCAGACAAGAGATCTTTAACAATAGCAATATTAGGTTCTACTTTGACTTGCTCAGGAGGTGTATAAGTTCTAATATTGCATTTACGAACAACAGTTGAAGCTTTAGCATGATCCTTCATTCTAACAGGGAAAGGTGGTTTCTCAACATAAGAAGTGGGAACAATAGGATCATTATAAGTGATAGTCCTTTCTTCAACTTTAATAGGTGCAGCTACTTTTACTTCTATGGTAGGATGATATTTAAACCACTTCTCCTTGGGGAGATCAACATAAGTAGCAAAAGATTCACAGAAAGAAGCTACTATCTCAGAGTCAAGTCCATATTTAGTGCTAAACTTACAGAAAATATCGGTATCCATAAAAGATTTAACACAATCAAACTTAGGTGTCATACCTGACTCCTTACCTTCGTCGAGGTCCCAATCTTCAGAGTTGCGTTTAATTCTATCCAATAAATTCCATCTAAATTCAATAGTCTTCATCATAAAAGAGCCAGCACAAGAAGTATCAAGCAAGGTGCGATTGTTATCAGAAAGCCGAGCATAAAAACTTTGCATAATTATTTCTCTTGGGAGCTCATGATTGGGGCATGAATATAACATTGATTTAAGCCTCCCCCAAGCTTGAGAGATGCTTTCTCCTTCGCGAGGCCAAAAATTATATATATAATTGCGATCACGATGAACAAGATGCATAGGGTAATACTTTTGATGAAATTCCAATTTTAATCTTTTATAGTTCAATGATATCATATCATCACATAGCCTATACCATGTTAATGCGTCTCCCTTCAAAGATAAAGGGAAAGCCTTCTTCTTAACAACGTCATCGGGTATACCTGCAAGCTTAAATAGTCTACAAACATCATCCACATAGCGTAGATGTTCATCAGGATGCTTTGTTCCATCTCCTGTAAAAGTGTTAGCTAGCAGTTTTTCCATCATACCCGAAGGAATCTGAAAAGGAGATTCATTTTCAATAGGTTCAGTAGGTTCAGTAGGTTGAGGAGCAACTCTTTGCTCTACTGGACGGGGTGAAGATACCCCGAACAAGCCCCTCAGACAATTACTTTCCATAGTAACAAGTGACAGAAAATTTCAGCACACTATATAAGTTTTTCCTTACCAAATTCCGCCTACCAAAGGCGCTTCACTTCCCGGCAACGGCGCCAGAAAAGAGTCTTGATGACCCACAAGTACAGGGGATCTATCGTAGTCCTTTCGATAAGTAAGAGTGTCGAACCCAACAAGGAGCAGAAGGAAATGATAAGTGGTTTTCAGCAAGGTATTCTCTGCAAGTACTGAAATAAGTGGTAACAGATAGTTTTGTGATAAGATAAATTGTAACGAGCAACAAGTAACAAAAGTAAATAAAGTGCAGCAAGGTGGCCCAATCCTTTTTGTAGCAAAGGACAAGCCTAGACAAACTCTTATAATAGGAAAAACGCTCCCGAGGACACATGGGAATACCGTGAAGCTAGTTTTCATCACGCTCATATGATTCGCGTTCGGTACTTTGATAATTTGATATGTGGGTGGACCGGTGCTTGGGTGTTGTTCTTACTTGAACAAACATCCCACTTATGATTAACCTCTATTGCAAGCATCCGCAACTACAACAAAAGTATCAAGGTAAACCTAACCATAGCATGAAACATATGGATCCAAATCAGCCCCTTACGAAGCAACGCGTAAACTAGGGTTTAAGCTTCTGTCACTCTAGCAACCCATCATCTACTTATTACTTCCCACTGCCTTCCTCTAGGCCCAAATAATGGTGAAGTGTTATGTAGTCGACATTCACGTAACACCACTAGAGGCTAGACAACATACATCTTACCAAAATATCGAACGAATACCAAATTCACATGACTACTAATAGCAAGACTTCTGCCTTGTCCTCAGGAACAAACGTAATTACTCACAAAGCATATTCATTTTCTTAATCAGAGGGGTAATAGTATGTATAAAGGATCTGAACATATGATCTTCCACCAAATAAACCAACTAGCATCAACTACAAGGAGTAATCAACACTACTAGAAACCTACTAGCACCAATCCCGGACTTGGAGACGAGAATTGGATACAAGAGATGAACTAGGGTTTGGAGATGAGATGGTGCTGGTGAAGTTGTTGATGGAGATTGCCCTCTCCCGATGAGAGGAGCGTTGGTGATGACAATGGTGATGATTTCCCCCTCCCGGAGGGAAGTGTCCCTGGCAGAACAGCTTTGTCGGAGCCCTAGATTGGTTCCGCCAAGGTTCCGCCTCGTGGCGGCGGAGTCTCGTCCCGAAAGGTTGCCCTCTATTTTTTTCTCATCGAAAGACTTCATATAGGAGAAGATGAGCGTCGGAGAGACACCAGGGGGCCCACGAGGTAGGGGGCGCGCCCCCCACCCTCGTGAGCAGGGTGTGGGCCCCCTGGCCTTCATCTTTGGCGACGATTTTTCTTTATTTATTTTAATGTATTCCGTGGAGTTTCAGGACTTTTGGAGTTACGCAGAATAGGCCTTCAATATTTGCTCCTTTTCCAGCCCAGAATTCCAGCTGTCGGCATTCTCCCTCTTCATGTAAACCTTGTAAAATAAGAGAGAATAGCCATAAGTATTGTGACATAACGTCAAATAACAGCCCATAATGCAATAAATATTGACATAAAAGCATGATGCAAAATGGACGTATCATACCCCGCCAATGGCCAGGCCATCCCTCCACTCCGCACCTCTTGTTATTCTCTGCTGAGTGTAGGCCCACCCTGCACCTGAACCAGTCAAGTTTCCCACTCCTCTCCGTTTGCGACTTTACTGCCGCGTCTTCCCCATCTCCGAGTCATTCCAGTCAGGGGCCTCGCTGTCGTCGACCGCTTCGCTGCGCTCGGCGCAGCATGGTCAACAAACGAGTCATCAGAAGAGGGCTGTATGTGAGAGCCTGACGGCTAGGACCCACGAGGTCCATGGTCGCATGCAAGGAAAGTTCCTCCTTATTAAGCTGTTTCCTTCCCCTGATAGCTGGGACCCACCAGTTGTATCTTCGCACGGAAGGAAGTGCCTCCTTGTTATGCGAAAAAAACTACTCCTCCCGATGATAGCTGGGACCCGGCAGATTTGGTGGCTGACTTGTGGGCCTACTAAGCAAACGTGTACGCAGGGCTTTGCCAACTTAGTCAAGAAATGATTCTAGCAGCTCGACCGTTGGATGTTAATCCAACAACCATGCTCCTTCTTCAACCTCTGTTCTTGCTCCTGTCTCCCGTGGGTGGCAGTGCTACCGCGCACCCAAACCAGTCAAATTTCCCACTCCTCTCCACCTGCGAGTCCACTGCCGCGTCTTCTCCATCTCCGAGTCGTTCCAGTCTGGGGCCTCTCCGTCCACCGGCCTTGGTGCGCTCGGCACAGTGTGGTCAACATGGTCAACAAACGAGAGTCATCGGAAGCCTCACACCGTAGTAGGACCAGTGAACCCTCATACTCCTCTCCACGTGGGCTTCCACTGCCGCGTCTTCCCCGGCTCTGTGTCGTCCCCTTCCTAGGCCTTGCCGTCGTCCACCGCCTTGGTGCTCTCGGCACGGCGTGGTCAATGTGGTCAACGACCGACTTCCATTGGAAGAGTATTGTACGTGGAGAGGCTGATAGTTGGGTCCACGGCCGCAGCAAGGAAGTGCCTCCTTATTACACGAAAAATAATGATTCCTCCACCTGACAGTAGGGACCCACCGGACGGGCCACCGTATTTCAAGAAAAAACGTTTCCCCCTGGCTGTTGGGACCTACCAGCTACATCTTCACATGCAAGGAAGTATGTCCATATTACGGGCCACAGAAATGATTCGCCCCCTGACTGTTGGGACCCACCAGCTACATCTTTGCATGCAAGGAAGTGCCTGACAGTCGGGACCCACCTGGTTGAAGCATACGTGGCGTTGTCATTCTAGCCACGAATGTGTACGTACATACTGGTCGATGTAGAGGCACGCACGTGTCGTAGTAGAGGCGCGCACATAGCATGTACACGTACGTACATTGGCAAGCGTGCAAGAAAGTAAATACGGCCACGTACGTATATACGGGCGGGGTCTCGAACGCCTACTCGCGCATACGTACGGCCAGGGCTCATGTACATGGTTGGGTCGAAATGGGGAAACTGCGTCGTCGTCGTGTTCATGGGGAGGCAACGAAATGCGTCGTGTTTATGGGGAGGCAACGGAACACGTGGGAGCCAACTGGCTTGGACGGAACAGCCGATGGAAACGAGGCCTGGTGTACTGCAGAATGGAGGAAACGGCCTTCTGTTTGACTGGCCACGTTCGAAACAAGATCCTGTACATCGGGAGGGGTCTGGCGTACCACAAAATGGAGGAAACAGACTTGTGTTGGACCTCCTACGGTCGAAACGGGGTCCTATTGATCGGAAGGTGTGTGGCGTACCGCAAAACGGAGGAAACGAACTTGTGTTGGAGTGCTACGGTCGAAACGGGGGTCTTGTTCATCGGAAGGGGTGTGGCGTACCGCAAAACGGGACTCCACGGGATACTGTTCATCTCCACCGTCGACCTCCTCCAGCCTCCACGGGCTACTGTTCATCCACCGTCGACCTCCTCCAGCTTCCACCTGCGACTGTTCATCCACGGGCTCCTGTTCATCCAGCCTCCACCGCGCGCTACTCCACCAGCTACTGTTCAACCAGCCCTCTCCACGGGCTCCTGTTCAACCGCCCCTCCACGGGCTACTGTTCATCCACCCCTCCACCGTCTACTGTTCAACCAACCCTCCACGGGGTCGTCCTATTCATCTAGCCCTCCATGGGGTCATGTTCATCCAGCCACAACCGGCTCGATCGATCGGGGTCCTGTTCATCTAGAGGCAACCACGGGGTCCTGTTCATCCACCCCCACCAGGAACTGTTCATCCAAACCGCCCAGCAACGCTCACTGTTCATCCAAACCCCCTAGCAACGCTCACTGTTCATCTAGAGGCAGCATCAATCGGCTTCAGTTAGCAGCAGTAGCGAAGGAATCGCTCGATCGCTCGGGTTCAGTAATGCGTAGCCTGAAGTGCAATCGCTCGGGTTCAGTTAGGCGACGCCTCGCTCGGGTTCAGTTAGAGCCCAACGCCTCGCACCCACGCGCGTACGGTACGAGAGAAACGCGCAGCGCTCGGCCCCTGACCACCCACCGTAACCGGGAACTCCCCGAAATTTTCCTCCCCTCGCTTCTACCACGGTTTTTTCCGTCATGGACGGACCAAAGAATGTCATGCAGCTGTGTCTCTGGCCCACCCAAGACAAAAAGGCCATTTTCTGTCATGATTTTTTGTCATAGAAGTAGGAGCCCACCACATCTATATTGATAGTGGGTTTTGTCACAATTATCGTTATAGAAGTGTCATAAGCATTAGCACTTAGTGAATACATGAACTCCTCAAGCTACGGTCATCACCGGGAAGTGTCCCGACTATTGTTACTCCGGGGTCGCCGGATCATAACACGTAGTAGGTGACTATAACTTGCAAGATAGGATCAAGAACACTCATATATTCATGAAAACATAATAGGTTTAGATCTGAAATCATGGCACTCGGGCTCTAGTGACAAGCATTAAGCATGGCAAAGTCATAGCAACATCAATCTTAGAATATAATAGATACTAGGGATCAAACCCTAACAAAACTAACTCAATTACATGGTAAATCTCATCCAACCCATCACCGCCCAGCAAGCCTATGATGGGATTACTCACGCATGGCGATGAGCATCATGAAATTGGTGATGGAGGATGGTTGATGATGACGATGGCAACGGATTCCCCTCTCCGGAGCCCCGAACAGACTCCGGATCAGCCCTCCCGAGGAAGAATAGGGCTTGGCGGCGCCTCCGTATTGTAAAACATGATGAATCCTTCTCTCTGATTTTTTCTCCCCAAATGTGAATACATAGAGCTGGAGTTGAGGTTGGTGGATCTCTAGGGGGGCCAAGAGGCAGGGGCGCGCCCTAGGGGGCGCGCCCCCACCCTTGTGTCTAGGGTGTGGCCCCCCTTCTGTTGATTCTTTCGCCAGTATTTTTTATTAATTCCAAAATGTGACTCCGTGAAGTTTCAGGTCATTCCGAAAACTTTTATTTCTGCACAAAAATAACACCATGGCAATTCTGCTGAAAACAACGTCAATATGGGTTAGTTCCATTCAAATCATGCAAATTAGAGTCCAAAACAAGGGAAAAAGTGTTTGGAAAAGTAGATACATTGGAGACGTGTCAACTTCCTTGGCTGCCAACTTGTCTTCTAGGCAGAAAAAAACTCTAAGAAGTTTTGTGGCATTTGGACTTAGTTTGGTACTGATATTCCACGAAGTAAAAAAGAAGCAAAAAAACAGCAACTTGCACTGGGCATTGGGCACTATGTCAATAGATTAGTCCCAAAAATGATATAAAGTTGCTATAAAATGAATATAAAACACCCAAGAATGATCATATAACGGCATGGAACAATCAAAAATTATAGATACGTTGGAGACGTATCAACCCCTCCACCCCCTTTTCCATTTGTGAGAGAGCCATCAGAACGTGCCTACACTTCCACCATCCATTTTTTGAGAGAGAGAAACATACTCATGTGTTGAGATCAAGATATTCACTCTGACCTTTTGAACCTTGATTTCTAGCCTTCCCCAAGTTGCTTTCTAATACGTCCATTTTGCATCATGCTTTTATATCGATATTTATTGCATTATGGGCTGTTATTTCACGTTATGTCAGAATACTTATGGCTATTCTCTCTTATTTTACAAGGTTTACATGAAGAGGGAGAATGTCGGCAGCTAGGATTCTGGGCTGGAAAAGGAGCAAATATTGGAGACCTATTCTGCACAGCTCCCAAAGTCCTAAAACTCCATGAAAGTCATTTTGGGAATTAATAAAAAATATTCAGCAGAAGAAATACCTGAGGGGGGCACCCACCACCCACGAGGGTGGGGGGCACGCCCCCTGCCTCGTGGGCCACCTGGTAGCCCTCCGGTGCCCATCTTCTGCTATATGAAGTCTTTTACCCTGGAAAAAATCATAAGCAAGCTTACGGCACGAAACTCCGCTTCCACGAGGCGGAACCTTGGCGGGACCAATCTAGGGCTCCGGTGGAGCTGTTCTGCCGGGGAAACTTCCCTCCGGGAGGGGGAAATCATCACCATTGTCATCACCAATGATCCACTCATCGGGAGGGGGTCAATCTCCATCAACATCTTCACCAGCACCATCTCCTCTCAAACTCTAGTTCACCTCTTGTATCCAATCTTTGTACCAAAACCTCAGATTGGTACCTGTGGGTTGCTAGTAGTGTTGATTACTCCTTGTAGTTGATGCTAGTTGGTTTATTTGGTGGAAGATCATATGTTCAGATCCTTAATGCATATTAATACTCCTTTGATTATGAACATGAATATGCTTTGTGAGTAGTTACGTTTGTTCCTGAGGACATGGGTGAAGTCTTGCTATTAGTAGTCATGTGAAATTTGGTATTCGTTCAATATTTTGATGAGATGTATGTTGTCTCTCCTCTAGTGGTGTTATGTGAACGTCGGCTACATAACACTTCACCATTATTTGGGCCTAGAGGAAGGCATTGGCAAGTAATAAGTAGATGATGGGTCGCTAGAGTGACAGAAGCTTAAACCCTAGTTTATGAGTTGCTTCATAAGGGGTTGATTTGGATCCACATGTTTCATGCTATGGTTAGGTTTACCTTAATACTTCTTTTGTAGTTGCGTATGCTTGCAATGGGGGTTAATCATAAGTGGGATGCTTGTCCAAGAAAGGGCAGTACCCAAGCACCGGTCCACCCACATATCAAATTATCAAAGTAACGAACGCGAATCATATGAGCGTGATGAAAACTAGCTTGACGATAATTCCCATGTGTCCTCGGGAGCGCTTTTCTCATTACAAGAACTTGTCCAGGCTTGTCCTTTGCTACAAAAAGGATTGGGCCACCTTGCTTCACCTTATTTACTTTCATTGCTTGTTACCCATTACAAATTATCTTATCACAAAACTATCTATTACCTACAATTTCAGTGCTTGCAGAGAATACCTTACTGAAAACCTCTTGTCATTTCCTTCTTATCCTCGTTGGGTTCGATACTCTTACTTATCGAAAGGACTACGATACATCCCCTACACTTGTGGGTCATCAAGACTCTTTTCTGGCGCCGTTGACGAGGAGTGAAGCGCCTTTGGTAATTGGAACTTGGTAAGGAAACATTTATATAGTGTGCTGAAATTTACTGTCACTTGTTACTATGGAAACTAATCCTTTGAGGGGCTTAGCGGGGTATCTTCACCCCGACCAATAGAGCAAAGAGTTTCTCCTCAACCTACTGAACCTACTGAAAATGTTTACTTTGAAATTCCTTCGGGTATGGTAGAGAAACTGCTAGCTAATCCCTTTGCAGGAGATGGAACATTGCATCCCGATTTACACCTAATCTATGTGGATGAAGTTTGTGGATTATTTAAGCTTGCAGGTATGCCTGATGATGTTATTAAGAAGAAGGTTTTCCCTTTATCTTTGAAGGGAGACGCATTGACATGGTATAGGCTATGTGATGATATGGGATCCTGGGACTATAAACGATTGAAATTGGAATTTCACCAGAAGTTTTATCCTATGCATCTTGTTCATCGTGATTGCAATTATATATATAATTTTTGGCCTTGCAAAGGAGAAAGCATCGCTCAAGCTTGGGGGAGGCTTAAGTCAATGTTATATTCATGCCCCAATCATGAGTTCTCAAGAGAAATGGTAATTCAAAACTTCTATGCTCGGCTTTCTCTCAACAATCGCACCATGCTCGATACTTCTTGTGCTGGGTCTTTTATGATGAAGATTATTGAATTCAAATGGGATTTATTGGAAATAATTAAACGCAACTCTGAAGATTGGGATTCCGACGATGGTAAGGATTCAGGTATGACACCTAAGTTTGATTGTGTTATGTCTTTTATGGATGCCGATGCTTTTCGTGGATTTCGCACTAAATATGGACTTGACTCTAAGATAGTAGCTTCTTTCTTTGAATCATTTGCTACTCATATTGATCTCCCTAAGGAGAAGTGGTTTAAATATAATCCTCCCACCGAAGTAAAAGTAGTTGCACCTATTACAGTTGAAGAAAATACTATCACTTATAATGATCCTATTGTTCCTACTACTTATATTGAGAAACCACCTTTCCCTATTAGGATAAAGGATCATGCTAAAGCTTCAATTGTGGTTCATAAAAGTAATACTAGAACATTTACACCTCCTGAGCAAATTAAAGTTGAACCTAGTATTGCTATGGTTAAAGATCTCTTGGCTCATAATATTGATGGGCATATTATTTATTTTTGTGATGCAGCTGCTAGAATTGCTAGACCCGATGCTAAGAAACATAGACCCATTGTAGGCATGCCTGTTATTTCTGTTAAAATAGGAGATCATTGTTATCATGGCTTATGTGATATGGGTGTTAGTGCCAGTGCAATACCTTATTCCTTATATGAAGAAATTATGCATGATATGGCACCTGCTGAGGTAGAAGAAATTGATGTTACAATTAAGCTTGCCAATAGAGATACTATTTCACAAATTGGGATTGTTAGAGATGTTGAAGTCTTGTGTGGAAAAGTTAAATATCCTGCTGATTTTCTTGTTCTTGGTTCCTCACAAGATGACTTTTGTCCCATCATATTTGGTAGACCCTTCTTGAATACTGTTAATGCTAAGATTGATTGCGAAAAGGATGTTGTTACTATTGGTTTGGGAGATATGTCTCATGAGTTTAATTTTGCTAAGTTTCATAGACAACCCCATGATAAAGAATTGCCTAGTAAGGATGAAATTATTGGTCTTTCTTCTATTGCCGTGCCTCCTAATGATCCTTTAGAACAATATTTGCTAGACCATGAAAATGATATGTTTATGAATGAAAGAAGGGAAATAGTTGAAGTATTCTTTAAACAGGATCCTATTTTGAAACACAACTTACCTGTTGAAATCTTAGGGGATCCTCCACCACTCAAGGTTGATCCCGTGTTTGAACCTAAACCATTACCTGATACTCTTAAATATGCTTATCTTGATGAAAAGAAGATATATCGTGTTATTATTAGTGCTAAGCTTTCAGAGCAGGAAGAGGAAAGATAATTGAAAACTCTAAAGAAGCACCGTGCTGCTATTGGATATACTCTTGATGATCTTAAGGGCATTAGTCCCACTCTATGACAACACAAAATAAAATTGGAGGAAGACGCAAAAGCAGTTATTGATCACCAACGACGATTAAATCCTAAGATAAAAGAAGTGGTAAGAAAGGAAATACTAAAGCTCCTCGAGGCAGGTATAATATATTCCGTTGTTGATAGTCAGTGGGTAAGTCATGTCCATTGTGTCCCTAAGAAGGGAGGTATTACTGTCGTTCCTAATGATAAAGATGAATTGATCCCGCAAAGAATTATTACAGGTTATAGGATGGTAATTGATTTCCGCAAGTTAAATAAAGCTACTAAAAAAGATCATTACCCTTTACCTTTTATTGATCAAATGCTAGAAAGACTATCCAAACATACACATTTTTGCTTTCTAGATGGTTACCCTGGTTTCTCTCAAATACCTGTGTCAGCGGAGGATCAAGAAAAGACCACTTTTACTTGCCCTTTTGGTACCTTTGCTTATAGACGTATGCCTTTTGGTTTATGTAATGTGCCTGCTACCTTTCAAAGATGGATGATGGCTATATTCTCTGACTTTTGTGAAAAGATTTGTGAGGTATTCATGGATGATTTCTCCATTTATGGATCCTCTTTTGATGATTGCTTGAGCAACCTGGATCGAGTTTTGCAGAGATGTGAAGATACTAGTCTCATCTTGAATTGGGAAAAGTGCCATTTTATGGTTAATGAAGGCATTGTCTTGGGGCATAAAATTTCTGAGAGAGATATTGAAGTTGATAAAGCTAAGGTTGATGCGATTGAAAAGATGCCATGTCCCAAGGACGTTAAAGGTATAAGAAGTTTCCTTGGTCATGCCGGTTTTTATAGGAGGCTCATTAAGGACTTTTCAAAAATATCTAGGCCCCTGACTAATCTATTGCAAAAATATATTCCTTTTGTCTTTGATGATGATTGTGTAGAAGCGTTTGAAATACTGAAGAAAGCTTTGATTTCTACATCTATTGTTCAGCCACCTGATTGGAATTTACCCTTTGAAATTATGTGTGATGCTAGCGATTATGTTGTAGGTGTTTTTCTAGGACAAAGAGTTGATAAGAAACTAAATGTTATTAAATATGCTAGTAAAACTCTAGACAATGCTCAGAGAAATTATGCTACTACTGAAAAAGAATTCTTAGCAGTTGTATTTGCTTGTGATAAGTTCAGTCCTTATATTGTTGATTCTAAAGTAACTGTTCACACTGATCATGCTGCTATTAAATATCTTATGGAAAAGAAAGATGCTAAACCTAGACTTATTAGGTGGGTTCTCTTGCTACAAGAATTTGATTTGCATATTATTGATAGAAAGGGAGATGAGAACCCCATTGCATACAACTTGTCTAGGTTAGAGAATGTTCTTGATGACCCACTACCTATTAATGATAGCTTTCCTGATGAACAATTAGCTGTCATAAATGCTTCTCGTACTGCTCCATGGTATGCTGATTATGCTAATTACATTGTTGTTAAATTCATACCACCTAGTTTCACATACCAGCACAAGAAAAAGTTCTTCTTTGATTTAAGACATTACTTCTGGGATGACCCACACATTTATAAAGAAGGAGTAGATGGTGTTATTAGATGTTGTGTACCTGAGCATGAATAGGAATAGATCCTACGCAAGTGTCACTCCGAGGCATATGGAGGACACCATGTTGGAGATAGAACTGCACACAAGGTATTGCAATCCGGTTTTTATTGGTCTACTCTCTTCAAGGATGCCCGTAAGTTTGTCTTGACTTGTGATGAATGTCAAAGAATTGGTAATATTAGTAGATGTCAAGAAATGCCTATGAATTATTCTCTTGTTATTGGTCCATTTGATGTTTGGGGCTTTGATTATATGGGACCGTTTCCTTCCTCTAGTGGGTATACACATATTTTAGTTGTTGTTGATTACGTTACTAAGTGGGTAGAAGCTATTCCAACTAGTAGTGTTGATCATAACACCTCTATTAAGATGCTTAAAGAAGTTATTTTTCTGAGGTTTGGAGTCCCTAGATACTTAATGACTGATGGTGGTTCACATTTTATCCATGGTGCTTTTCGTAAAATGCTTGTTGAGTATGATGTTAATCATAGAATTGCATCTCCATATCACCCACAGTCTAGTGGTCAAGTAGAATTGAGTAATAGAGAGCTTAAATTGATTTTGCAAAAGACTGTTAATAGATCTAGAAAGAATTGGTCCAATAAACTTGATGATGCATTATGGGCTTATAGAACTGCATAAGAATCCTATGGGTATGTCTCCGTATAAAATGGTTTATGGAAAAGCATGTCACTTACCTCTCGAACTTGAACATAAGGCGTATTGGGCCATTAAAGAGCTCAATTATGATTTCAAACTTGCCGGTGAGAAAATGTTATTTGACATTAGCTCACTTGATGAATGGGGAACCCAAGCCTATGAGAATGCCAAACTGTTTAAAGAAAAAGTTAAAAGATGTCATGACAAAAGGATACAAAAGCGTGAGTTTAACATAGGTGATTATGTGTTGCTATTCAACTCTCGTTTAAGATTTTTGTAGGAAAACTTCTCTCTAAATGGGAAGGCCCTTACGTTATCGAGGAGGTCTATCGTTCCGGTGCCATAAAAATCAACAACTTCAAAGGCACAAATCCGAAGGTGGTGAACGGTCAAAGAATCAAACATTATATCTCAGGTAATCCTATAAATGTTGAAACTAATATTATTGAAACCGTAACCCCGGAGGAATACATAAGGGACACTTTCCAGAACATTTCAGACTCCGAAAAGGAATAGATATGTGGTACGGTAAGTAAACCGACTCCAAAATAGTTCTAATAGCAATTTTTCTCCGTTTTGGAATATTTAAGAAAATAGGAAAATAAAAAGTAGTCCGGGAAGGACACGAGGCATCCACAAGGGTGGAGGGCGCGCCTCCTGCCTCGTGGGCACCTCGTGTGCTCTCCGGACTCCATTTTCTTGCACGATACTTCTTTCGGTCAGTAAAAATTCATTATATAATCTCCCGAAGGTTTTGACCACCGTATCACGCAAATATCCTCTGTCTTCGTTTCAAGCTGTTTTTTTGACAGATCTAGAGCACCATGACATCTTCAAGCGCTCCCAAGGACAAGTTTTTCGAGAGGGTCATCAACCCCTACCTCACGGAGGTGCTGCATCACCCTCAAACCATTGAGATGCGTGAGGGGGTGCTGCACATCCGCGATGTGGAGGGACCAAGGAGTACCGGAAGCATGGAGATAAAGCTCGAAACAATGGAACAACAAGTTTTTAAGTGCCAAGGGATGGTGGAACGCGGACTCAATGCCAACCAGATGATGATCGCGAAGTTCACCAACAACCACAAGCTGGACACCAAGAACATTGGGGAGACCATCTTCAAGCTTCATGAGAAAATCGAGCACCTCCAAGCCCAGATCTATGACCTGCAAAACCAAAACTGTGAGTATGAATATAGATTCAAGAGGATGAGTTTGGCTGCAAATTTGAGGATCCCGGAGACTCGATCATCCTTCTATGATGGTGAACCTATGCCTTGGAAGACGGACGACAAGCCTACATCATCAACAACTCCATCATCACCACCTCTAAGGACATAATTACATGGGTATGGGCACTCCCCTTGGCAACTGCCAAGCTTGGGGGAGTTGCCCCGGTATCGTATCACCATCCCACTTCTATCTTTACCGTTTTACTTAGTTCAATCCTTTTGGTAATATCTTGATCTAGTAGAATAAAGTTTTGGTATGAATTAGTTTTGTGTTTTGCTTTGTGATCCCTCTATGTAATCGAGTCCGTGAGCTATATATAATAAAGATTAGTGTTGAGTCAAGGGCTTTGCTATCTTGCTATGATCTTGAGGGAATAGATAAATAAAATAATAAAATAAATAAAAGAGTTCATATTGATCTTATGGAAAGTAATGACTTCACATATAAAGTATGACATGGTAAAGAGTTGATGTTGGACAAGGAAGACAACGTAATGGGTTATGTTTTCTCACATCTCAGTTAAAGTATATTGTCATGGATCATCCAACATGTTGAGTTTGCTTTTGCCCCTCATGCTAGCCAAATTCCTTGCACCAAGTAGAGATACTACTTGTGCTTCCAAATATCCTTAAACCCAGTTTTGCCATGAGAGTCCACCATATCTACCTATGGATTGAGTAAGATCCTTCAAGTAAGTTGTCATGTTGCATGCAATAAAAATTGTTCTCTAAATATGTATCACTTATTAGTGCGGAGAAAATAAACTTTAGATGATCTTGTGATATGGAAGTAATAAAAGCGACGGATTGCATAATAAAGGTTCATATCACAAGCGGCAATGTAAAGTGACGTTCTTTTGCATTAAGATTTCGTGCATACAACCAAAAAGCACATGACAACCTCTTCTTCCCTCTGCAAAGGGCCTATCTTTTACATTATGCAAGAGTCAAGGTGATCTTCACCTTTCCTTTTTACATTTTATCCTTTGGCAAGCACCTCGTGTTGGAAAGATCCTGATATATATATCCAATTGGATGTAAGTTAGCATGAACTATTATTGTTGACATTGCCCTTGAGGTAAAAGGTTGGGAGGCAACACTATAAGCCCCTATCTTTCTCTGTGTCCAATTAAAACTCCATAACCATAAGTATTGCATGAGTGTTAGCAATTTTGAAAGACTAAATGATAGTTGAGTATGTGGACTTGCTGAAAAGCTCTTATGTTGACTCTTTCCTATGTTATGATAAATTGCAATTCCTTCAATGACCGAGATCATAGTTTGCTAAGTTCTCAATCAAGTTTCTGAATCATACCTGCTATTGTGAATAGATTATTACTTGAGCATAAGAAATCATATGACAAAATATATGTATGTTGTTGTTATAAGAATGATCATGATGCCCTGTGTCCGTATTTTATTTTTATCGACACCTCTATCTCTAAACATGTGGACATATTTTTCGATATCGGCTTCCGCTTGAGGACAAGCGAGGTCTAAGCTTGGGGGAGTTGATCCGTCTATTTTGCATCATGCTTTTATATCGATATTTATTGCATTATGGGCCGTTATTTCACATTATGTCACAATACTTATGGCTATTCTCTCTTATTTTACAAGGTTTACATGAAGAGGGAGAATGCCGGCAGCTGGGATTCTGGGCTGGAAAAGGAGCAAATACTGGAGACATATTCTGCACAGCTCCAAAAGTCCTGAAACTCCATGAAAGTCATTTTGGGAATTAATAAAAAATATTCAGCGGAAGAAATACCTGAGGGGGGCCACCCACCACCCACGAGGGTGGGGGCGCACCCTACCCCTGGGCGCGCCCCCTGCCTCGTGGGCCACCTGGTAGCCCTCCGGTGCCCATCTTCTGCTATATGAAGTCTTTTACCCTGGAAAAAATCATAAGCAAGCTTACGGGACGAAACTCCGCTTCCACGAGGCGGAACCTTGGCGGTACCAATCTAGGGCTCCGGTGGAGCTGTTCTGCCGGGGAAACTTCCCTCCGGGAGGGGGAAATCATCACCATTGTCATCACCAATGATCCACTCATCGGGAGGGGGTCAATCTCCATCAAAATCTTCACCAGCACCATCTCCTCTCAAACTCTAGTTCACCTCTTGTATCCAATCTTTGTACCAAAACCTCAGATTGGTATCTGTGGGTTGCTACTAGTGTTGATTACTCCTTGTAGTTGATGCTAGTTGGTTTATTTGGTGGAAGATCATATGTTCAGATCCTTAATGCATATTAATACTCCTCTGATTATGAACATGAATATGCTTTGTGAGTAGTTATGTTTGTTCCTCGGGACATGGGTGAAGTCTTGCTATTAGTAGTCATGTGAATTTGGTATTCGTTCGATATTTTGATGAGATTTATGTTGTCTCTCCTCTAGTGGTGTTATGTGAACGTCGACTACATAACACTTCACCATTATTTGGGCCTAGAGGAAGGCATTGGGAAGTAATAAGTAGATGATGGGTTGCTAGAGTGACAGAATCTTAAACCCTAGTTTATGAGTTGCTTCGTAAGGGGCTGATTTGGATCCACATGTTTCATGCTATGGTTAGGTTTACCTTAATACTTCTTTTGTAGTTGCGGATGCTTGCAATAGGGGTTAATCATAAGTGGGATGCTTGTCCAAGAAAGTGAAGGAAATATGCCCTAGAGGAAATAATAAAGTTATTATTTATTTCCCCATATCATGATAAATGTTTATTATTCATGCTAGAATTGTATTAACCAGAAACATAATACATGTGTGAATACATAGACAAACATAGTGTCCCTAGTATGCCTCTACTTGACTAGCTCGTTGATCAAAGATGGTTGAGTTTCCTATCCATAGACATGAGTTGTCATTTGATTAATGGGATCACATCGTTAGGATAATGATGTGATTGACTTGACCCATTTTGTTAGCTTAGCACTTGATCGTTTAGTATGTTTCTATTGCTTTCTTCATGACTTATACATGTTCCTATGACTATGGATTATGCAACTCCCGTTTACCGGAGGAACACTTTGTGTGCTACCAAACGTCACAATGTAACTGGGTGATTATAAAGGAGCTCTACAGGTGTCTCCGAAGGTACATGTTGAGTTGGCGTATTTCGATATTAGGATTTGTCACTCCGATTGTTGGAGAGGTATCTCTGGGCCCTCTCGGTAATGCACATCACTATAATGTTGGAAATATGCCCTAGAGGCAATAATAAAAGCATTATTATTATATTTCCTTGTTCATGATAATTGTCTTTATTCATGCTATAATTGTGTTATCCGGAAATCGTAATACATGTGTGAATAACAGACACCAACATGTCCCTAGTGAGCCTCTAGTTGACTAGCTCGTTGATCAACAGATAGTCATGGTTTCCTGACTATGGACACTGGATGTCATTGATAACAAGATCACATCATTGGGAGAATGATGTGATGGACAAGACCCAATCCTAAACATAGCACAAGATCGTATAGTTCGTTTGCTAGAGTTTTCCAATGTCAAAGTATCTTTTCCTTAGACCATGAGATCGTGTAACTCCCGGATACCGTAGGAGTGCTTTGGGTATGCCAAACGTCACAACGTAACTGGGTGACTATAAAGGTAGACTACGGGTATCTCCGAAAGTGTCTGTTGGGTGACATGGATCAAGACTGGGATTTGTCACTCCGTATGACGGAGAGGTATCACTGGGCCCACTCGGTAATGCATCATCATAATGAGCTCAGAGTGACCAAGTGTCTGGTCACGGGATCATGCATTACGGTACGAGTAAAGTGACTTGCCGGTAACGAGATTGAACGAGGTATTGGGATACCGACGATCGAATCTCGGGCAAGTAACATATCGATAGACAAAGGGAATAGCGTACGGGATTGATTAAATCCTCGACATCGTGGTTCATCCGATGAGATCATCGTGGAGCATGTGGGAGCCAACATGGGTATCCAGATCCCGCTGTTGGTTATTGACCGGAGAGTCGTCTCGGTCATGTCTGCTTGTCTCCCGAACCCGTAGGGTCTACACACTTAAGGTTCGGTGACGCTAGGGTTATGAAGATATGTATATGCAGAAACCCGAATGTTGTTCGGAGTCCCGGATGAGATCCCGGACGTCACGAGGAGTTCCGGAATGGTCCGGAGGTAAAGAATTATATATAGGAAGTGCTATTTCGGGCATCGGGACAAGTTTCGGGGTTATCGGTATTGTACCGGGACCACCGGAAGGGTCCCGGGGGTCCACCGGGTGGGGCCACCTGTCCCGGGGGGCCACATGGGCTGTAGGGGGTGCGCCTTGGCCTAGATGGGCCAAGGGCACCAGCCCCTATAGGCCCATGCGCCTAGGGTTTCCACCATGGAAGAGTCCATGTGGTGGAAGGCACCCCTAGGTGCCTTGGGGGGGAGGGAAACCTCCCCTTGGCCGCCGCCCCCCCCTAGTAGATCTCATCTACTAGGGCCGGCGCCCCCCTGGCACCCCTATATATAGTGGGGGGAGAGGAGGGATTTCAGACCAGCCCCTGGCGCCTCCATCTCCCCCCGTTACGTCTCTCCCTCGTAGTCTCGGCGAAGCCCTGCTGCTGTGACGCCCTGCATCCACCACCACGCCGTCGTGCTGCTGGATCTTCATCAACCTCTCCTCCCCCCTTGCTGGATCAAGAAGGAGGAGACGTCTCCCGTCCCGTACGTGTGTTGAACGCGGAGGTGCCGTCCGTTCGGCGCTGGTCATCGGTGATTTGGATCACGTCGAGTACGACTACATCATCACCGTTCTTTTGAACGCTTCCGTGCGCGATCTACAAAGGTATGTAGATGCATCTAATCACTCGTTGCTAGATAAACTCCTAGATGATCTTGGTGAAACGAGTAGGAAAATTTTTGTTTTCTGCAACGTTCCCCAACAGTGGCATCATGAGCTAGGTCTATGCGTAGTTCTTCTTGCGCGAGTAGAACACAATTTGTTGTGGGCGTAGATTTGTCAACTTTCTTGCCGTTACTAGTCCTTTCTTGCTTCAGCGGTATTGTGGGATGAAGCGGCCCGGACCAACCTTACACGTACGCTTACGTGAGACCGGTTCCACCGACTAACATGCACTAGTTGCATAAGGTGGCTGGCGGGTGTCTGTCTCTCCTACTTTAGTTGGAGCGGAATCGATGAACAGGGTCCTTATGAAGGGTAAATAGAAGTTGACAAATCACGTTGTGGCTTTAACGTAGGTAAGAAAACGTTCTTGCTAGAACCCTAATTCAGCCACGTAAAACTTGCAACAACAATTAGAGGACGTCTAACTTGTTTTTGCAGCAAGTGGTTTGTGATATGATATGGCCAAAGTTGTGATGAATGATGAATGATCTATATGTGATGTATGAGATGTTCATGCTATTGTAATAGGAATCACGACTTGCATGTCGATGAGTATGACAACCGGCAGGAGCCATAGGAGTTGTCTTTATTCTTTTATATGACCTGCGTGTCATCAAGAAACGCCATGTAAATTACTTTACTTTATTGCTAAACGCGTTAGCCATAGTAGTAGAAGTAATAGTTGGCGAGCAACTTCATGGAGACACGATGATGGAGATCATGATGATGGAGATCATGGTGTCAAGCCGGTGACAAGATGATCATGGAGCCCCAAGATGGAGATCAAAGGAGCTATGTGATAATGGCCATATCATGTCACGTTTATTATTTGATTGCATGTGATGTTTATCATGTTTTGCATCTTGTTTACTTAGAACGACGGTAGTAAATAAGGTGATCCCTCATACTAATTTCAAGAAGTGTTCCCCCTAACTGTGCACCGTTGCGACAGTTCGCTGTTTCAAAACACCACGTGATGATCGGGTGTTTTATTCAGACGTTCACATACAACGGGTGTAAGACAGATTTACACATGCAAACACTTAGGTTGACTTGACGAGCCTAGCATGTACAGACATGGCCTCGGAACACAGAAGACCGAAAGGTCGAGCATGAGTCGTATAGAAGATACGATCAACATGAAGATGTTCACCGATGTTGACTAGTCCGTCTCACGTGATGATCGGACACGGTCTAGTTAACTCGGATCATGTAATACTTAGATGACTGGAGGGATGTCTAATCTAAGTGGGAGTTCACTAATAATTTGATTAGTTGAACTTAATTATCATGAACTTAGTCTAAATATTTTACAATATGTCTTGTAGATCAAATGGCCAACGTAGTCCTCAACTTCAACGCGTTCCTAGAGAAAACCAAGCTGAAAGACGATGGCAGCAACTATACGGACTGGGTCCGGAACCTGAGGATCATCCTCATAGCTGCCAAGAAAGATTATGTCCTACAAGCACCGCTTGGTGACGCACCCGTTCTCCCTGCAGAACAAGATGTTATGAACGCTTGGCAGGCACGTTCCGATGACTACTCCCTCGTTCAGTGCGGCATGCTTTACAGCCTAGAGCCGGGGCTCCAAAAGCGTTTTGAGAGACATGGAGCATATGAGATGTTCGAAGAGCTGAAAATGGTTTTCCAAGCTCATGCCCGGGTCGAGAGATATGAAGTCTCCGACAAATTCTTCAGCTGTAAGATGGAGGAAAACAGTTCTGTCAGTGAGCACATACTCACTATGTCTGGGTTGCATAACCGCTTGACTCAGCTGGGAGTTAATCTCCCGGATGATGCGGTCATTGACAGAATCCTCCAGTCGCTTCCACCAAGCTACAAGAGCTTTGTGATGAACTTCAATATGCAGGGGATGGAAAAGACCATTCCTGAAGTATTTGCTATGCTGAAATCAGCAGAGGTAGAAGTCAGGAAGGAACATCAAGTGTTGATGGTCAATAAAACCACTAAGTTCAAGAAAGGCAAGGGTAAAAAGAACTTCAAGAAGGACGGCAAGGAGGTTGCCGCGCCCGGCAAGCAAGCTGCCGGGAAGAAGCCAAAGAATGGACCCAAGCCCGAGACTGAGTGCTTTTATTGCAAGGGAAGCGGTCACTGGAAGCGGAACTGCCCTAAGTACTTAGCGGATAAGAAGGCCGGCAAAACAAAAGGTATATGTGATATACATGTAATTGATGTGTACCTTACTAGTGCCCGTAGTAGCTCCTGGGTATTTGATACCGGTGCAGTTGCTCACATTTGTAACTCAAAGCAGGGGCTGCGGAATAAGCGGAAACTGGCAAAGGACGAGGTGACGATGCGCGTCGGGAATGGTTCCAAGGTCAATGTGATCGCCGTCGGCACGCTACCTCTGCATCTCCCTTCGGGATTAGTTTTAAACCTTAATAATTGTTATTTAGTGCCAGCTTTGAGCATGAACATTGTATCGGGATCTCGTTTAATTCGAGATGGCTACTCTTTTAAATCTGAGAATAATGGTTGTTCCATTTTTATGAGAGATATGTTTTATGGTCATGCTCCTATGGTGAATGGTTTATTCTTTATGAATCTCGAACGTGATGCTACACATGTTCATAATGTGAGTACCAAAAGAAGTAAGGTTGATAATGATAGTCCCACATACTGTGGCACTGCCGCCTTGGTCACATAGGTGTCAAACGCATGAAGAAGCTCCATGCTGATGGACTTTTAGAGTCTCTTGATTATGAATCATTTGACACATGCGAACCATGCCTTATGGGTAAAATGACCAAGACTCCGTTCTCAGGAACAATGGAGCGAGCAACCGACTTATTGGAAATCATACATACTGATGTGTGCGGTCCAATGAGTGTTGAGGCTCGCGGTGGCTATCGTTATGTTCTCACCCTCACTGATGATTTAAGTAGGTATGGGTATATCTACTTAATGAAACACAAGTCTGAAACCTTTGAAAAGTTCAAGGAATTTCAGAGTGAGGTTGAAAATCAACGTGACAGGAAAATCAAGTTTCTACGATCAGATCGTGGAGGAGAATACTTGAGTCACGAGTTTGGGGCACACTTAAGAAAATGTGGAATAGTTTCACAACTCACGCCGCCTGGAACACCTCAGCGTAATGGTGTGTCCGAACGTCGTAATCGCACTCTGTTAGATATGGTGCGATCTATGATGTCTCTTACCGATTTACCGCTTTCTTTTGGGGCTATGCTTTAGAGACTGCCGCATTCACTTTAAATAGGGCTCCGTCGAAATCCGTTGAGACGACACCGTATGAATTATGGTTTGGGAAGAAACCTAAGCTGTCGTTTCTAAAAGTTTGGGGATGCGATGCTTATGTCAAGAAACTTCAACCTGAAAAGCTCGAACCCAAGTCGGAAAAATGCGTCTTCATAGGATACCCAAAAGAAACTATTGGGTACACCTTCTACCTCAGATCCGAAGGCAAGATCTTTGTTGCCAAGAATGGGTCCTTTCTGGAGAAAGAGTTTCTCTCGAAAGAAGTAAGTGGGAGGAAAGTAGAGCTTGATGAAGTATTACCTCTTGAACCGGAAAATGGCGCAACTCAAGAAAATGTTCCTGAGGTGCCTGCACCGACTAGAGAGGAAGTTAATGACAATGATCAAGATACTTCTGATCAAGCCCCTACTGAAATTCGAAGGTCCACAAGGACACGTTCCGCACCAGAGTGGTACGGCAACCCTGTCTTGGAAATCATGCTGTTAGACAACGGTGAACCTTCGAACTATGAAGAAGCGATGGCGGGCCCGGATTCCGACAAATGGCTAGAAGCCATGAAATCCGAGATAGGATCCATGTATGAAAACAAAGTATGGACTTTGACTGACTTGCCCGTTGAGCGGCGAGCCATAGAAAATAAATGGATCTTTAAGAAGAAGACAGACGCGGATGGTAATGTGACCATCTATAAAGCTCGGCTTGTCGCTAAGGGTTATCGACAAGTTCAAGGGGTTGACTACGATGAGACTTTCTCACCGGTAGCGAAGCTGAAGTCCGTCCGAATCATGTTAGCAATTGCCGCATTCTATGATTACGAAATATGGCAAATGGACGTCAAAACGGCATTCCTTAATGGTTTCCTTAAGGAAGAATTGTATATGATACAGCCGGAAGGTTTTGTCGATCCTAAGAATGCTGACAAAGTGTGCAAGCTCCAACGCTCGATTTATGGGCTGGTGCAAGCATCTCGGAGTTGGAACATTCGCTTTGATGAGATGATCAAAGCGTTTGGGTTTACACAGACTTATGGAGAAGCCTGCGTTTACAAGAAAGTGAGTGGGAGCTCTGTAGCATTTCTCATATTATATGTAGATGACATACTTTTGATGGGAAATGATATAGAACTCTTGGACAGCATCAAGGCCTACTTGAATAAAAGTTTTTCAATGAAGGACCTTGGAGAAGCTGCTTATATATTAGGCATCAAAATCTATAGAGATAGATCGAGACGCCTCATAGGTCTTTCACAAAGCACATACCTTGATAAGATATTGAAGAAGTTCAATATGGATCAATCCAAGAAGGGGTTCTTGCCTGTGTTACAAGGTATGAAATTGAGCTCAGCTCAATGTCCGACCACGGCAGAAGATATAGAAGAGATGAGCGTCATCCCCTATGCCTCAGCCATAGGTTCTATTATGTATGCCATGCTGTGTACCAGACCTGATGTTAACCTTGCCGTCAGTTTGGTAGGAAGGTACCAAAGTAATCCCGGCAAGGAACACTGGACAGCGGTCAAGAATATCCTGAAGTACCTGAAAAGGACTAAGGAAATGTTTCTCGTTTATGGAGGTGACGAAGAGCTCGTCGTAAAGGGTTACGTCGACGCTAGCTTCGACACAGATCTGGATGACTCTAAGTCACAAACCGGATACGTGTATATTTTGAATGGTGGGGCAGTAAGCTGGTGCAGTTGCAAGCAAAGCGTCGTGGCGGGATCTACATGTGAAGCGGAGTACATGGCAGCCTCGGAGGCAGCACATGAAGCAATATGGGTGAAGGAGTTCATCACCGACCTAGGAGTCATACCCAATGCGTCGGGGCCGATCAAGCTCTTCTGTGACAACACTGGAGCTATTGCACTTGCCAAGGAGCCCAGGTTTCACAAGAAGACAAGGCACATCAAGCGTCGCTTCAACTCCATTCGTGAAAATGTTCAAGATGGAGACATAGAGATTTGTAAAGTACATACGGACCTGAATATAGCAGATCCGTTGACTAAACCTCTCCCTAGAGCAAAACATGATCAACACCAGAATTCCATGGGTGTTCGATTCATCACAATGTAACTAGATTATTGACTCTAGTGCAAGTGGGAGACTGTTGGAAATATGCCCTAGAGGCAATAATAAAAGCATTATTATTATATTTCCTTGTTCATGATAATTGTCTTTATTCATGCTATAATTGTGTTATCCGGAAATCGTAATACATGTGTGAATAACAGACACCAACATGTCCCTAGTGAGCCTCTAGTTGACTAGCTCGTTGATCAACAGATAGTCATGGTTTCCTGACTATGGACACTGGATGTCATTGATAACGAGATCACATCATTGGGAGAATGATGTGATGGACAAGACCCAATCCTAAACATAGCACAAGATCGTATAGTTCGTTTGCTAGAGTTTTCCAATGTCAAAGTATCTTTTCCTTAGACCATGAGATCGTGTAACTCCCGGATACCGTAGGAGTGCTTTGGGTATGCCAAACGTCACAACGTAACTGGGTGACTATAAAGGTAGACTACGGGTATCTCCGAAAGTGTCTGTTGGGTGACATGGATCAAGACTGGGATTTGTCACTCCGTATGACGGAGAGGTATCACTGGGCCCACTCGGTAATGCATCATCATAATGAGCTCAGAGTGACCAAGTGTCTGGTCACGGGATCATGCATTACGGTACGAGTAAAGTGACTTGCCGGTAACGAGATTGAACGAGGTATTGGGATACCGACGATCGAATCTCGGGCAAGTAACATATCGATAGACAAAGGGAATAGCGTACGGGATTGATTAAATCCTCGACATCGTGGTTCATCCGATGAGATCATCGTGGAGCATGTGGGAGCCAACATGGGTATCCAGATCCCGCTGTTGGTTATTGACCGGAGAGTCGTCTCGGTCATGTCTGCTTGTCTCCCGAACCCGTAGGGTCTACACACTTAAGGTTCGGTGACGCTAGGGTTATGAAGATATGTATATGCAGAAACCCGAATGTTGTTCGGAGTCCCGGATGAGATCCCGGACGTCACGAGGAGTTCCGGAATGGTCCGGAGGTAAAGAATTATATATAGGAAGTGCTATTTCGGGCATCGGGACAAGTTTCGGGGTTATCGGTATTGTACCGGGACCACCGGAAGGGTCCCGGGGGTCCACCGGGTGGGGCCACCTGTCCCGGGGGGCCACATGGGCTGTAGGGGGTGCGCCTTGGCCTAGATGGGCCAAGGGCACCAGCCCCTATAGGCCCATGCGCCTAGGGTTTCCACCATGGAAGAGTCCATGTGGTGGAAGGCACCCCTAGGTGCCTTGGGGGGGAGGGAAACCTCCCCTTGGCCGCCGCCCCCCTAGTAGATCTCATCTACTAGGGCCGGCGACCCCCCTGGCACCCCTATATATAGTGGGGGGAGAGGAGGGATTTCAGACCAGCCCCTGGCGCCTCCATCTCCCCCCGTTACGTCTCTCCCTCGTAGTCTCGGCGAAGCCCTGCTGCTGTGACGCCCTGCATCCACCACCACGCCGTCGTGCTGCTGGATCTTCATCAACCTCTCCTCCCCCCCTTGCTGGATCAAGAAGGAGGAGATGTCTCCCGTCCCGTACGTGTGTTGAACGCGGAGGTGCCGTCCGTTCGGCGCTGGTCATCGGTGATTTGGATCACGTCGAGTACGACTACATCATCACCGTTCTTTTGAACGCTTCCGTGCGCGATCTACAAAGGTATGTAGATGCATCTAATCACTCGTTGCTAGATGAACTCCTAGATGATCTTGGTGAAACGAGTAGGAAAATTTTTGTTTTCTGCAACATTCCCCAACATATAAGCCTTGCAAGCAATGTAGCTAATGAGTTAGTTGCAGGACGATGCATTACATAACGAGTAAAGAGACTTGCCGGTAACGAGACTGAACTAGGTATTGAGATACCGATGATCGAATCTCGGAAGTAACATACCGATGACAAAAGGAACAACGTATGCGGTTTGACTGATAAAGATCTTCGTAGATGTAGGATCCAATATGAGCATCCAGGTTCCGCTATTGGTTATTGACCGAAGACGTGTCTCGGTCATGTCTACATAGTTCTCGAACCCGTAGGGTCTGCACGCTTAAAGTTCGGTGATGATTAGTATTATGAGTTTTTGTGTTTTGATGTACCGAAGGTAGTTCGGAGTCCCGGATATGATCACGGACATGACGACGAGTCTCGAAATGGTCGAGACGTAAAGATCGATATATTGGATGACTATGTTTCGGGGAGTTTCGGACATATACCGGAGTACCGGGGGGTTACCGGAACCCCCCCCCCCCAGGGGGGTTTAATGGGCCTCATGGGCCCTAAGTGGAGAAGAGGAGGGGCGGCCAGGGCAGGCCGCGCGCCCCCTCCCCCTCTAGTCTGAATAGGACAAGGAGGGGGGCGGTGCCCCCCCTTTCCTTCCTCTCCTCTCTCCCTTCCTTCCCCCTCCCTAGCGCTCCTCCTCCTGGCCGGCCTCCCCCTCCCCCTTGATCCTTTATATACGGGGGCAGGGGCACCTCTAGACACAAGAATTGATCATTAATCTTTTAACCATGTGCGGTGCCCCCCTCCACCATATTCCACCTCGGTAATATCGTAGCGGTGCTTAGGCGAAGCCCTGCGTTGGTAGAATCATCAACACCGTCATCACGCCATTGTGCTGACGGAACTCTCCCGCAAAGCTCTGATGGATCGAAGTTCATGGGACGTCATCGAGCTGAATGTTTGCTGAACTCGGAGGTGTCGTACGTTTGGTACTTATCGGTCGGATCGTGAAGACGTACGACTACATCAACCGCATTGTGCTAACGCTTACGCTTTCGGTCTACGAGGGTATGTAGACAACACTCTCCCCTCTCGTTGCTATGCATCACAATGATCTTGCGTGTGTGTAGGAATTTTTTTTGAAATTACTACGTTCCCCAACAGTGGCATCTGAGCCTGGTTTTATGAGTAGATGTTATATGCACGAGTAGAACACAAGTGAGTTGTGGGCGATACAAGTCATACTGCTTACCAGCATCTCATACTTTGGTTCGGCGGTATTGTTGGATGAAGCAACCCGGGCCAACATTACGCGTACGCTTACGCGAGACTGGTTCTACCGACGTGCTTTGCACATAGGTGGCTGGCGGGTGTCAGTTTCTCCAACTTTAATTGAACCGAGTTTGGCTACGCCGGGTCCTTGATAAGGTTAAAACAGCACTAACTTGACGAACTATCGTTGTGGTTTTGATGCGTAGGTAAGAACAGTTCTTGCTCAGCCCGTAGCAGCCACGTAAAACTTGCAACAACAAAGTAGAGGACGTCTAACTTGTTTTTGCAGGGCATGTTGTGATGTGATATGGTCAAGACATGATGCTAAATTTTATTGTATGAGATGAGCATGTTTTGTAACAAAGTTATCGGCAACTGGCACGAGCCATATGGTTGTCGCTTTATTGTATGCAATGCTATCGCCCTATAATTGCTTTACTTTATCACTAAGCGGTAGCGATAGTTGTAGAAGCAATAGGTGGCGAAACAATAACGATGCTACGATGAAGATCAAGGTGTCGCGCCGGTGACGATGGTGATCATGACGGTGCTTCGGAGATGGTGATCACAAGCACAAGATGATGATGGCCATATCATATCACTTATATTGATTGCATGTGATGTTTATCCTTTATGCATCTTATTTTGCTTTGATTGACGGTAGCATTATAAGATGATCTCTCACTAAATTTCAGGGTATAAGTGTTCTCCCTGATTATGCACTGTTGCGAAAGTTCTTCGTGCTAAGACACCACGTGATGATCGGGTGTGATAGGCTCTACATTCAAATACAACGGGTGCAAAACAGTTGCAAACACGGAATACTCAGGTTAAACTTGACGAGCCTAGCATATACAGATATGGCCTTGGAACACTGAGACCGAAAGGTCGAGCATGAATCATATAGTAGATATGATCAACATAATGATGTTCACCATTGAAAACTACTCCATCTCACGTGATGATTAGACATGGTTTAGTTGATTTGGATCACGTGATCACTTAGATGATTAGAGGGATGTCTATCTAAGTGGGAGTTCTTAAGTAATATGATTAATTGAACTTTAATTTATCATGAACTTAGTACCTGATAGTATTTTGCTAGTCTATGTTCGTTGTAGATAGATGGCTCGTGCTGTTGTTCCATTGAATTTTAATGCGTTCCTTGAGAAAGCTAAGTTGAAAGATGATGGTAGCAATTACACGGACTGGGTCCATAACTTGAGGATTATCCTCATTGCTGCACAGAAGAATTACATCCTGGAAGCACCGCTGGGTGCCAGGCCTGCTGCAGATGCAACTAACGACGTTAAGAAGGTCTGGCAGAGCAAAGCTGATGACTACTCGATAGTTCAGTGTGCCATGCTTTACGGCTTAGAACCGGGACTTTAACGACGTTTTGAACGTGATGGAGCATATGAGATGTTCCAGGAGGTGAAGTTAATATTTCAAGCAAATGCCCGGATTGAGAGATATGAAGTCTCCAATAAGTTCTATAGCTGCAAGATGGAGGAGAATAGTTCTGGCAGTGAACATATACTCAAAATGTCTGGGTATAATAATCACTTGATTCAACTGGGAGTTAATCTTCTTGATGATAGTGTCATTGACAGAATTCTTCAATCACTGCCACCAAGCTACAAGAGCTTCGTGATGAACTATAATATGCAAGGGATGAACAAGACAATTCCCGAGCTCTTCGCAATGCTAAAAGCTGCGGAGGTAGAAATCAAAAAGGAGCATCAAGTGTTGATGGTTAACAAGACCGTCAGTTTCAAGAAAAAGGGTAAAGGGAAGAAGAACTGGAACTTCAAGAAGAATGGCAAACAAGTTGCTGTTCAAGAGAAGAAACCCAAGTCTGGACCTAAGCCTGAGACTGAGTGCTTCTACTGCAAGCAGACTAGTCACTGGAAGCGGAACTGCCCCAAGTATTTGGCGGATAAGAAGGATGGCAAAGTGAACAAAGGTATATGTGATATACATGTTATTGATGTGTACCTTACTAATGCTCGCAGTAGTACCTGGGTATTTGATACTGGTTCTGTTGCTAATATTTGCAACTCGAAACAGGGACTACGGATTAAGCGAAGATTGGCTAAGGACGAGGTGACGATGCGCGTGGGAAATGGTTCCAAAGTCGATGTGATAGTGGTCGGCACGCTACCTCTACATCCACCTTCGGGATTAGTTTTAGACCTGAATAATTGTTATTTGGTGCCAGCGTTAGGCATGAACATTATATCTGGATCTTGTTCGATGCGAGACGGTTATTCATTTAAATCAGAGAATAATAGTTGTTCTATTTATATGAGTAATATCTTTTATGGTCATGCACCCTTGAAGAGTGGTCTATTTTTATTGAATCTCGATAGTAGTGATACACATATTCATAATGTTGAAGCCAAAAGATGCAGAGTTGATAATGATAGTGCAAATTATTTGTGGCACTGTTGTTTGGGTCATATCAGTGTAAAGCGCATGAAGAAACTCCATACTAATGGACTTTTGGAATCACTTGATTATGAATCACTTGGTACTTGCGAACCATGCCTCATGGGCAAGATGACTAAAACGCCGTTCTCTGGAACTATGGAGTGAGCAACAGATTTATTGGAAATCATACATACTAATGTATGTGGTCCGATGAATATTGAGGCTCGTGGCGGGTATCGTTATTTTCTCACCTTCACTGATGATTTGAGCAGATATGGGTATATCTACTTAATGAAACATAAGTCTGAAACATTTCAAAATTGTTCAAAGAATTTCAGAGTGAAGTGGAAAATCATTGTAACAAGAAAAAAAAATTCTACGATCTGATCGTGGAGGAGAATATTTGAGTTACGAGTTTGGTCTACATTTGAAACAATTCAGAATAATTTCACAACTCATGCCACCCGGAACACCACAACGTAATGGTGTGTCCGAACGTCATAATCGTACTTTACTAGATATGGTGCGATCAATGATGTCTCTTACTGATTTACCGCTATCATTTTGGGGTTATGCTTTAGAGACGGCCGCATTCATGTTAAATAGGATACCGTCAAAATCCGTTGAGATGACACCTTATGAACTATGGTTTGGCAAGAAACCAAAGTTGTCGTTTCTTAAAGTTTGGGGCTGTGATGCTTTTGTGAAAAAACTTCAACCTGATAAGCTCGAATCCAAATCGGAGAAATGTGTCTTCATAGGATACCCAAAGGAGACTATTGGGTACACCTTTTATCACAGATCTGAAGGCAAGACTTTTGTTGCTAAATTTGGATCCTTTCTAGAGAAGGAGTTTCTCTCGAAAGAAGTGAGTGGGAGGAAAGTAGAACTTGATGAGGTAACTGTACCTGCTCCCTTATTGGAAAGTAGTTCATCACAGAAATCGGTTCCTGTGACGCCTACACCAATTAGTGAGGAAGCTAATGATATTGATCATGAAACTTCAGATCAAGTTACTACTGAACCTCGTAGGTCAACCAGAGTAAGATCCGCACCAAAGTGGTACGGTAATCCTATTCTGGAGGTCATGTTACTTGACCATGGCAAACCTACGAACTATGAGGAAGCGATTATGATCCCAAATTCCACAAAAATGGCTTGAGGCCATGAAATCTGAGATGGGATCCATGTATGAGAACAAAGTGTAGACTTTGGTTGACTTGCCCGATCATCGGCAAGCGATCAAAAGTAAATGGATCTTCAAGAAGAAGACTGACGCTGATGGTAATGTAACTGTCTACAAAGCTCGACTTGTTGCGAAAGGTTTTCGACAAGTTCAAGGGGTTGACTACGATGAGACTTTCTCACCCGTAGCGATGCTTAAGACTGTCCGAATCATGTTAGCAATTGCCGCATTTTATGATTATGAAATTTGGAAAATGGATGTAAAAACTGCATTCCTGAATGGATTTCTGGAAGAAGAGTTGTATATGATGCAACCAGAAGGTTTTGTCAATCCAAAAGGTGCTAACAAAGTGTGCAAGCTCCAGCGATCCATTTATGGACTGGTGCTAGCCTCTCGGAGTTGGAATAAACGCTTTGATAGTGTGATCAAAGCATATGGTTTTATACAGACTTTTGGGAAGCCTGTATTTACAAGAAAGTGAGTGGGAGCTCTGTAGCATTTCTGATAATATATGTAGACGACATATTGTTGATTGGAAATGATATAGAATTTCTAGATAGCATAAAAGGATACTTGAATAAAAGTTTTTCAATGAAAGACCTCGGTGAAGCTGCTTATATATTGGCCATCAAGATCTATAGAGATAGATCAAGACGCTTAATTGGACTTTCACAAAGCACATACCTTGATAAAGTTTTGAAAAAATTCAAAATGGATCAAGCAAAGAAAGGGTTCTTGCCTGTATTACAAGGTGTGAAGTTGAGTCAGAAATGCCCGACCACTGCAGAAGATAGAGAGAAGATGAAAGATGTTCCCTATGCTTCAACCATAGGCTCTATCATGTATGCAATGTTGTGTACCAGACCTGATGCGTGCTTAGCAATAAGCTTAGCAGGAAGGTACCAAAGTAATCCAGGAGTGGATCACTGGACAGCGGTCAAGAATATCTTGAAATACCTGAAAAGGACTAAGGATATGTTTCTCGTTTATGGAGGTGACAAAGAGCTAGTTGTAAATGGTTACGTCGATGCAAGCTTTGACGCTGATTCGGACGATTCTAAATCGCAAAACAGATACGTGTTTATATTGAACGGTGGAGCTGTCAGTTGGTGCAGTTCTAAACAAAGCGTCATGGCGGGATCTACATGTGAAGCGGAGTACATAGCTGCTTCGGAAGCAGCAAATGAAGGAGTCTGGATGAAGGAGTTCATATCCGATCTAGGTGTCATACCTAGTGCGTGCATCGGGTCCAATGAAAATCTTTTATGACAATACTGGTGCAATTGCCTTGGCAAAGGAATCCAGATTTCACAAGAGAACCAAGCACATCAAGAGATGCTTCAATTCCATCCGGGACCAAGTCCAGGTGGGAGACATAGAGATTTGCAAGATACATACGGATCTGAATGTTGCAGACCCGTTGACTAAGCCTCTTCCACGAGCAAAACATGATCAGCACCAAGGCTCCATGGGTGTTAGAATCATTACTGTGTAATCTAGATTATTGACTCTAGTGCAAGTGGGAGACTGAAGGAAATATGCCCTAAAGGATATAATAAAGTTATTATTTATTTCCTCATATCATGATAAATGTTTATTATTCATGCTAGAATTGTATTAACCGGAAACATAATACATGTGTGAATACATACACAAACATAGTGTCACTAGTATGCCTCTACTTGACTAGCTCGTTGATCAAAGATGGTTGAGTTTCCTAGCCATAGACATGAGTTGTCATTTGATTAACGGGATCACATCATTAGGAGAATGATGTGATTGACTTGACCCATTTCGTTATCTTAGCACTTGATCGTTTAGTATGTTTCTATTGCTTTCTTCATGACTTATACATGTTCCTATGACTATGAGATTATGCAACTCTCGTTTACCGGAGGAACACTTTGTGTGCTACCAAACTTCACAACGTAACTGGGCGATTATAAAGGAGCTCTATAGGTGCCTCAGAAGGTACATGTTGAGTTGGTGTATTTCGAGATTAGGATTTGTCACTCCGATTGTCGGAGAGGTATCTCTGGGCCCTCTCGATAATGCACATCACTATAAGCCTTGCAAGCAATGTAGCTAATGATTTAGTTGCAGGATGATGCATTACATAACGAGTAAAGAGACTTGCCGGTAACGAGATTGAACTAGGTATTAAGATACCGACGATCGAATCTCAGGCAAGTAACATACCGATCACAAAAGGAACAACGTATGCGGTTTGACCGATAAAGATCTTCGTAGAATATGTAGGAGCCAATATGAGCATCCAGGTTCCACTATTGGTTATTGACCGGAGACGTGTCTCGGTCATGTCTACATAGTTCTCGAACCCGTAGGGTCCGCACGCTTAAAGTTCGGTGATGATCGGTATTATGAGTTTTTGTGTTTTGATGTACCGAAGGTAGTTCTGAGTCCCGGATATGATCACGGACATGACGAGGAGTCTCGAAATGGTCTAGACGTAGAGATCGATATATTGGATGACTATGTTCGGACACCGGAAGTGTTTCGAGGAGTTTCAGACATATACTAGAGTACCGGGGGGTTATCGGAACCCCCCAGGGGGTTTAATGGGCCTCATGGTCCCTAAGTGGAGAAGAGGAGGGGCGGCCAGGGCAGGCCACGGGCCGCCTCCCCCTCTAGTCCGAATAGGACAAGGAGGGGGCGGCGCCCCCCTTTCCTTCCTCTCCTCTCTTCCTTCCTTCCCCCTCCTACTCCAACTAGGAAAAGAGGGAGTCCTACTCCCGGTGGGAGTAGGACTCCTCCCTAGTGCGCCTCCTCCTGGCCGGCCGCCCCCTCCCCCTTGATCCTTTATATACGGGGGTAGGGGGCACCTCTAAACACAACAATTGATCATTGATCTTTTAGCCGTGTGCGGTGCCCCCCTCCACCATATTCCACCTCGGTAATATCGTAGCGGTGCTTAGGCGAAGCCCTGCGTCAGTAGCATCATCAACACCGTCATCACGCCGTCATGCTGACGTAACTCTCCCACAAAGCTGTGCTGGATCAGAGTTCATGGGACGTCATCGAGCTGAACGTGTGCTGAACTCGGAGGTGTCGTACGTTCGGTACTTGATCGGTCGGATCATGAAGACGTACGACTACATCAACCGCGTTGTGCTAACGCTTCCGCTTTCGGTCTACGAGGGTACGTAGACAACACTCTCCCCTTTCGTTGCTATGCATCACCATGATCTTGCGTGTGCATAGGAATTTTTTTGAAATTACTACGTCCCCCAATAGAAAGGGCAGTACCCAAGCACCGGTCCACCCACATATCAAATTATCAAAGTAACGAACGTGAATCATATGAGCGTGATGAAAACTAGCTTGACAATAATTCCCATGTGTCCTTGGGAGCGCTTTTCTCATTATAAGAACTTGTCCAGGCTTGTCCTTTGCTACAAAAAGGATTGGGCCACCTTGCTGCACCTTATTTACTTGCATTGCTTGTTACCCGTTCCAAATTATCTTATCACAAAACTATTTGTTACCTACAATTTCAGTGCTTGCAGAGAATACCTTACTGAAAACCGCTTGTCATTTCCTTCTGCTCCTCGTTGGGTTCGACACTCTTACTTATCGAAAGGACTACGATAGATCTCGTACACTTGTGGGTCATCACTTTCCACTTAAATCCCTCTTCCACCATAGCCAAATCTGTGAGAGAGAGTTGATTGTTGGGGAGGCTATCATTTGAAGCACAAGAGCAAGGAGTTCATCATCTACACGCCATCTATTACCTTTTGGAGAGTGATGTCTCCTAGATTCGTTAGGTGTCGCTTGGGAGCCTCCGTTGTGATGTAGAGTTGAACCAAGTAGTTTTTAAGGGCAAGGAGATCGCCTACTTCGTGAAGATTTACCCGAATGAGGCAAGTCCTTCGTGGGCGATGACCATGGTGGGATAGAGAAGGTTGCTTCTTTGTGGATCCTTCGTGGCTGGAGCCCGTAGACTCGCGCAACTGTTCCCCTTCGTGGGTCAAAGTCTCCATCAACGTGGAAGTACGATAGCAACACATATCGGAACCACGCCAAAAATCTTCGTGTCTCCATTGCGTTTGCATACTCCAAACCCTTCCATTTACCTTCATAGGCAATGTTTTACTTACGCTGCTATACTCTTAGAATTGCATGTGTAGGTTGATTGCTTGACTTGTGCTAATTGCTAAAATCTGCCAACAACTAAAATTGTGAAAATGATAGATTTTTATTTAGTCAAGTAGTCTAATCACCCTCCCCCCTCTAAACATACTTTCGATCCTACACTATCTAATCGAGTTTCCCCTCTCCTCCACGGGAGCCCTCTTGTGTCTCAATTAAATGAGGGGGAGTACCTTTTACTTAGCTTCCAACATGACAGATTGACTCCTAAAGTGCCAGATATGCAAGATTGATGAAGGACTACTAACTTAGCCTAACTAAAGACTTTAAAAAACTGGAGTACTCATGAAATCAACACAGAGCGGAGTCGCTAATGTCGCTATCTCGTATCGAGGATACCTGGATTCGATCCCCGGTTGCGCTTCAATTTCTCCCATTTTACATGTTATTTTTACTAGCTACGCGCGCGTCAATGGGCGGCCCAATACGACGCGATGGAGGGAAAACCTTCAGCGAGGGCAAACTATCGTCCTGCTTAAAGCGAGAAATAGTCGATGCATTTCTCGGCTGCTATAACATATTTTTTAAGATTTATGGACATTTTTTGTAAAATGTGAACATTTTTTGAAAATTCCAACATTTAAAACAGTGAAAAATAAAAACACAAAATTATTCATTTTTCAAATATTTTCTGAATTTGTGGTTCTTTCAAAAGGAGAGCATTTTTAAAATTTTGTAAAGAAATGCATTTTTAAATAACAATTTTTAAAGTAATAACATTTTTAGAAAACCTCAAAAAAATTAAAATTCAGGAAAAAATTAGCAAACAATTTTTAAAAAGGAACTTTTTAAAAGGCAAAAACGAAACAATACAGCAAAAAAAATCGAGAAAGCTTGGACCTGAACCTGTCAGGACCTTCTCCCCAAAACCGGATGCGCTGTAGTAGGTTGGGCCAGTCCATTTACATCGTCGTTGTCCAAGATCTGTGTGGTCTACTATACACCACATTAAGCGTAGTATAGAATTTGTACCAAATACTCCCTCTGTAAACAAATATAAGAGCGTTTAGATAACTACTTTAGTGATCTAAATACTTTTATATTTCTTTACAGAGGGAGTACTTGTTTATTTTCTTGGTAGAATGTGATACCATTTCCAGCGTGGTCGTAGGTAAACGACCGGCCTATTTTGGGGGTTTTCAGTAGCTTCCACGGCATGTTTTTTTTCATATATCAACTTCAAGGTATGAGATTGCTAACCGGGCTTGCTGCCCGGTTCCACGGCCTGGTTTTGTAAAGTTTCTAGAAGCTTCCAATTCCATGTGTGAAACTTCTGACATGTTTGTTATTTCTTACGTTTTTGTTTTTGCAGAGATTTTTTTTGCTTATTTAAATATTATTTTTATTTTTTGTGCACATTTTTAAAATTAGTTTACATTTTTCTTACCAAATTCAGGGTTTTTTAAAACTTTTCACCCTCTTAAAAAATCACAATGTATCTTCAAATTTTAAAATCGATCGTTTTTATCCTAATACAATGGACCAACAACTTCAAGAGATGGAGATAGAGAACGAGCAATCCAACCGTCAGGTGCGAGCGAGCGTCAAAAGTCACTAGCCGACACATGTCGTGCGACCCCTCTGCGCCATAGCACCGTTTTGGCGCCTTCATCGCCGAAGAAGAGCACTTCGTAAGGAGACCTCCTGTTGGACACCCGCGGGCGTCAGCTTATTCCTTTTCTTTTTTACTTTTGTTTCTATTTTCATTTTTGAAAAACGTTTCAACATTCATTAAAGTTTTGTCAGTTCAAAAACAATGTTCCTGGGTTTCAAAAGAAAATTCAAAAATTCAAAAAATGATCATGAATTTGAAAAAAATATGCATATTTAAAAAATGCTGGATTTCAAAAAAATATACATAAATGTGAAAAAAGCGTATTAAAATAATAATACAACAACAACAACAAAGCCTTTAGTCCCAAACAAGTTGGGGTAGGCTAGAGGTGATACCCATAAGATCTTGCAACCAACTCATGGCTCTGGCACATGGATAGCAAGCGTATTAAAATAATAATAATAATAATAATAATAATTTACATAATTATGTAGTATGAGTTTAAAAAATGTACGGTGTGTACTGAACATATGTTCATCTTATATAAAAAAAGGTCATTATATATTCATAAAATTTTTAGTGGGTATTACAAAAATGCTCAATGGATACCGAAGGGGATTTTCTATGGATAGTTAGACAGAAGTCGTTCAACATTCAATGGTGTAAAAGTTCCAAAAAATTTCATGAAAAGAACATTCCAACATCACACCTATAATATACGATTGTTACTTCTGTGCCATGGACGAATAAGAAACATTGTAGTGAGTTGAAATGATTGCCATTTTTGCCGATGGCACCAAAACTCATATTTGCCTAATCGACTATGGGATCCTCGAATGAGTATTTGTCTTATATTTTTGTATAACTTTTAAGGGCAATGCTACACCTACATAAGGGATTTTACGTGATCTACGTAATGGGTTAAGGGACAGCTTTTGATTGGATGAATCAAGGAAGGGGGCCCCATCCTGTTAAAACCAGGGGGTTTATTGATTAGGGATCAAAAGTCACGTAACCTTATGTCTGCCTTTACGTAGATTTAGCATTCTCGAACTTTTAAACACTTAAAACCTCAACAAGCCTTAATGGGTTCACGAGACAGCGTTCCCTTATGGCTTATATAGACAATTTTACCCTTTGTATATTACAAAAATGTTTAATCTTTATTCAAGAAATGCTTACCATGTATTGAAGAATTGTTCACCATGTATTAAAAATAAAAAACAATATTTTTTGAAATTGGGAACAATTTTAAAAATTCCTGGACACTTTTTAAAAAGTTTACATTTTTAAAGACACAAAAATTTATTGAATTTGTCAATATTTTTTAAACAAAAAAATCTGTAATTTTGAACAATTTTAAATTGATAATAATTTTGAAATGTCCAAACTTTTTTTGAAAACTCAGAAAAAAAATCAATTCTTGAACATGTTTAAAAATTTGATAGAAATTTAAAAAGGAAGACATTATTTGAAATTTCTTCTTAAAAACAAACTTTAAACAGCGAAATATAACCAGGAGAAAAAATAGAAGAAAAATTAAAAACAAAAAAGGGAAATAAATAACTGAATCAAGCAAATGAGTTGCGAGGTTTGCTCGGATCTCCTGACTACGTGCACTGCAGATGGATGAACTGTCCAAAAGCTCTACAAGGGCAATATCAGGGCGATGTTAGAAAACTCACCATCATTCTTGAAGCAATTGCATCACAGGATCTTCGGATTTGACACACTTTCTTTGGCATGCCCGGGGTCTCGCAATGACATCAATGTGTTATAGCGGTCTCCACTGTTTGCTAGGCCGACTGAAGGGAAAGCTCCTCCTTGAAACTATACTGTCAATGGGCATGAATTCAACATGGGCTAATATCTGGTTGACGGTATCTATCCTTCGTGGGCTACCTTTTCAATACCATCTCTGAGCTAGTTAGTCTGAAAAGGTCTCACTTTGCCCAAAGACAAGGAGCTAGAAGGGATGTGGAGAGGGCATTTGGAATGCTCCGTGCCAGTTTTGCACTTGTTCTTGAATCTGCTAAACAATGGGATCTGGAGACCTTGTGGGAGGTGATGACATGTTGTGCGACCATGGGCAACATGATTATGGAGGATGAGTGTGTAGACGCTGCCGCAGCTCTTGAATTTGAGAACATGGATGATCCTATCCAACTTTCATATCAAAATCTGGCCACGTATGATGAGTTTATTCAAATGCATCAACAAATTCGGCATTGAGCAAATCATGAGCAACTTAGGGAAGATTTGGTTGAGCATTTATGGGCGGCTAAAGGGGACCAGAACATTTGTGCTAGTTGAATTCAAGTTTAAATTATTTTTAACTTAAAAAATTGTTGAATTGTAATATTTAAATTTCGCATTTGAACATTTTCAATCATATTTGTGTAGTTATTTTGAGCTTACGAACTTGAAAAAAAAGGGGCAAAAGTTTTAGAAGACAGGGTTGGATGGTTGGCTCCCGCATCACTGTCCGTAAACTGGACTCCACAGGTCCATGAACCGATACACTGTCCGGGTCAGTGTTGGAGATGCCCAAATACTTCACGACATTCAATTCGGGAGTGCATAAAATTGTGATGCAGTCGACTTAATCACAATATTCGGTCTGTTACAGGTGCTCTGTCATAACCTTAAAGGCGATACGATAGAAAATATACATTCACATGGCATTGCACATTTGCACAGTAACAAAATCCTTGGAGGTTTTTTTGAACCGAAACCGTAGAACAATCATTCTACGGAAATTTCATTAAAAATAATAATGTACAATATATACAGAGACAACACAACTAAATGTTTAAACCACTCCTGGTTTTGTTGAATCATGAAGGTAACATAAAGATTAATTCAAATTCTGATAAATCCAACTAGAAAATTGGTCTCTGAACTTAGTCTTCACTCTGTGCATGAGCATAAGCAGGTATGTCTTGAGGGAGATTTTCCAAGCTTGGACAGATGCCTCTTTTGTCTTGAATATTTTCCCATTTCTTTGCGTCCAGATATTCCAGCAGCCCATAATCATGACCTCCATGGCAATGGGGGCAGGCAGTGCTTGAATGGCAAGCGAGACCTCATCAAAAATTGTGATACCTCTGTTTCTATGACCCAAGATGGAATGCCAACAGTTTAGCGCGAAATCACAATCGCGGAAAAGATGTTGAGATGTTTCATGATTGTTCCTTGGACAGAGGGCACAATTATAGGATGACAGGTAGAAAGACGTGGATTACTGGATCTGGTAGGGGAATTATGATCTTGAAAGATTCTAGGAGTTTGAACAGCCCCGACGTAGGATCTACGATCGCTAGATTGATCCACTACAGTCCATTCCTTATCAAGTTCTTGTTGATAAAGCCAGAACTCTTTTTGGAAATCTGGTCCGCCATTCCCCCAGAGAAAGAAGCCAAGATCGAACAGATCATTGACACAAATCCCCCCTTTGATAATAGCAAAACCCACATCTTTGAAGGAAACACTGAATATGAAAGACCAATTCTGAAGACAAGAAACTTTGAAACGCGATGCATGCCCCCCAAAGCAAGATTGAAGCATGAGACTGATCGAGTCCACATTGATACAGAGTTTAGAGCGAGTCACCTCAGCCGCTAGGATGAATTCTTTGAATTTACTTCCCTCAAAATGATTGATTGGAACACCATATTGCTTCCAGATGTAAGCTTCAACGGCCAAACCTTGGTCGAACTTGAGATCGGAGAGGGCCATCGGGAAGAGGGATGATGGAGACGGTGTCTGGGAGCTTGGTTACCGGCGCCGGAGTGGCGGCCGGCGTGGAATGTGACCGCCGCGGCCGGAGCGGCCAGCGGCGCGAGGGCTAGGCTGTGTCCCCCCCCCCCCCCCCCCCCCCTCAATCCTCAGAGGTTGTACCGCTGAACAAGTTTGGCCATTCTTCATCGAAGATGGCAGGTTACTACTAGGGCGTAGGCAGGCAGGTGCTGGACACTATGCAAGAGAGCTATATCCAGGGTCGTCCATGGGCCTGTGCGGGCTGTGCGACCGCACAGGGCCCCCAAAATTCCAGGGGCCCCCATTTTTCGGTCAATGTCTAGAACTTGTTTTTGTTTTGGGCCATTTTCACAGCTTGCACAGGCCCAGGGCTCTCCCGAATGGGCCTGCTCCTCAATCTCATGAATGAGCTTTTCCCGAGTCCGGATCGACACACAACCCTGCCGATTGATCGATCTATCGATCTATTTTCTTTTTTTGAAGGCGATCGATCTATCGATCTTTTCCGAGACGAAGTGCGCCGCCGCCGCATGGAGACGGAGGCTAGGGGCGTTATCTCCTTTGATCGCTTTGTTTCCTGCCCGGAGGCACAACCCATAGCCCTGCTCTCATGAAGAATTTTCTTATGATACAACAAGCCGTCCGGGAACTGCATCGCAATAAGGTGCCTTCTCTGATGCTCAAACTTAATATAGCTCCTGGTTTTGACCGTGCTGGATTGTCGTTCCTCGTTGAAATCATGCACGGCTCTTGTCCTCTCTTCTTCTATTACAAGGGTCATGGTGAATGGACGTTTGGGTGACTCATCTGGCAGGTTTCGTAGAGGTTGCTTAATGCCAAGTTTCGCCAATGTAGATTGCTAGTTTTTCTGCGCTATAACATCATCCTGTAACCGTAAATACTATTTTCCATTCTATTCTTAATATATTGCGTTTTCTAAAAAAACATACAAGTAGAGACAGCCGGTGGCCAATACCAAGGTGAGGGCATCACCGATCTGTCCACCAGATGCGTTCGAACCGCATCCTATTTAATTTAGACTAATTTGTTCTGTTGAATAATTTATTTTTGTAAGTACTCTATATTATGTGCATATGCATCAGTTCATCAATCAAATTATTTAGGAAGATATATAGTAGGCTAGTTGATCAAGTTGTCACACACCAAATTTCCAAGGTAGTTGATCATTCAAAATCCAGGTTGTTTTACTATCATGACAAGCCTAAAATTTATGTAGTGTTTCAATCTATTCATTTTCTTTTATAGAAGACGTGTATTCTAGAAATTTTAGGGTCCCAATTTGCATTTCGCGCCGGGGTCCCAAATTTCTGGAGACGGCCCTGGCTGTATCACTACAATATTTAAGCTCCCTAGATTATAAGAGTTGTGAGCGCTCCGAGGCTACGAGGGTCATATGGTCCTGTCTCTTATTTTCTAGAAGAACCATTTAGCTTTTCTTAGAAGATTTACGGTCTTTTACTAGTTGCATATATATTGTTTTTCAACATTGTATAATCGAAGTTGCTCATATACACGACTAGACAAGCATACACCCATCCCTATGAATGCATGCACGCAAACCTTACTCCTATGTACACTTCTGAGAGACTGAACCGACACATCATCTTGAGATTGATGAAGTCGTCACAGATATCTTCGTAGCTGATGAGAACGTCTTCTCTCACTGAATGCACATTGCCAAAAAGTTGTTTACTGTTTAGGTCAACCATCCAACTACGTGTGCCCAACACTTGATGGGTTACACTTACTCTCCGAACTAAAATCACGACATTTATTTTAGATCAGAGGGACATTTTTTCAAGAAAAAAACATGTCACTCATGTACATCTCGTACGAGGGAAATTAATGATGCAGCCCACTATATCCACGCATATCCAAGTAATGTACATAGTCGCACGGTCACCGCCAGCTTGGCCCATCATCGCCTCTGCGTCACATGGTTGCAATATGGGCGCCGTCGGTCCACCACCATGCCGCATGCCCGCCCATCTCTCCATATTTCTCCCATTCTCTAATGGAGGTACGCCCGAGCCATCACCGCCTCCTCCGCACCACACGGTTGCAGGCACTCGGCCCATCTCCTACTCCTCCCTGTCATATGGTTGCACGGGCGCCGCCAGTCCATCACCGCCTCCTCCGTACCACACGGTTGCACCGGCACCCGACCCACATCGCCTCCTCCGCACCACAAGGTTGCACCGGCTTTGCATGTCCACCACCATGCCGCACACCCCCGCCCATCGCTCCATCTTTCTCTCCTTTTGTGCGGTAATTAACGTCCAAAGACGATGATGCTCGAGGCCTAGAGGAGCAGGCGACAAGGTAGGCCGCCATGGGTAGCAATGGTGCTAGATAGGGATGACTGTCGTCTTCAGAACTTGGTCGCCTTCATCGACAAGCCATGGTCCACAAGGTCTACAGTACAACTCGCGATACCTCCTTCCTCTCCCTTTGTTATCCTTTCTTTGGTAGCCTGATTCAAATTCAATCTCACTTGCTTCGGTGATAAACAAGTAGCCGATTATAACGGGATTTTATCTCACCATGTAAGGTTTCAATCTGAAAGCCTCATTCTTCACTGCTTGAGTACCATGTATGTGCTTGTGGATCAAGAACCTCAGGCAGTTTATACCTGGCATGCTTTATGCTACCTCTGTTCCACAATGCAGTGCATATTAGTTTTTTCAAAAGTCAAAGATATCCATGTTTGATCAAGTTTCTAGAATAAACTATCAATATCTCAAGTACTAAATAAAAAAATTATGAAATTACACATGGATATTGATTTTTCTTAAAACTTGGTCAAACATTGATAAGTTTGACTTTTTGAAACAAAGTATGTAGTATATTTTAGAACAAAGGCAGTATTAATTAGCATATGGTCCGTTCCTAAGGAGCAGGGTCTCTAACTGAACTTAATTGGCACTAAAACAACAAGACAAGATGATAACTAGGTTTTCCCGTGAAGATAATTTTGTTAATTGTCACTGGGTCGCATGTACACAACTGATTAGGCCTTATTAATGCATCAATAATGTTACATTCGAATGAAAACTTAGATCAAACACTTGTATTATTATCTCTTGATCCTTCCATTTTCGTCTCTTCCTCTTAGAGGCTGCTATCAACATGCTTCATTCCCTTTCCTGTCGTTAGTCAGTGCCAAGCATTGCTTTTATTTCAAATATGTTCTTTCTATTTTGATTCTAACTGCACATCTAAATGGTCATATTGAAAACCAGAAGCTATATATTTTGGTGCAGTGCTGCAACTTTGATGTATTTCTCACCTCCACTACCCTTTTTATTTAATGTTGGTGTTTTATGTTATTTGTATGTGAACAAGGTAAGTTATGAAATATTGGTTGGTCAAATCATAGAGCTGTATGATTGTTGTGGATGGATACTAGAATTAGATGCCTCGGTTGCGTATATATAGTTTTGAATTAGTTTTGCGGATGGATATTATCATGTCCATCCAGTACATGATTTAACCCTGCAGGTTCAGGACATGCTTGATGTCAACCAAACCACTACTTTGGATATGTTTTTAGCAGTACTGCTAACATATCATTTTTGTGAAGAACAATAGTTGTAAAAAAAATGTAATATCCTACCAAGTAAATGATTGTGTGTCTTGGACTCTGGACATATCCTGCAATGCAATAAAAGGGTGTTACCATCCTAAATTATGGAAGCCAAAACACAAGGCCCATGAAATGAACAACAAGCCCGACCCGCAAATAGAGAAGCAAGGAATCTATTCGTGAATTATATTAAACAAATAAACGGTAAAAAAGTAGAACGGTGCAGCAAAACGCGCGTATGCTTCTAGTCTGTATACGAATTCATTGAAAAAAGAGCCGGGGGTGACGCAGGTGCTGCGGCTGGCGCACAAGCCTACAGCTTTGCTGAAGGAGGGAGGATGACGTACGGTGCACCATCTTGTTCTTTGCTGACCATATCCACACATGACGAACCATATGGATCGTCATCTCTCTAAACCTCTCGTGCAGCGCGAAGTGGAACAGGACACTCCTCACCCTCCCGTGCCAACATTCATGGGCAGAGGGTACCAAAACTTACACCTCCACTCTACTCACGTAAAAACTGATATACTACCTCCAAAACGGACTACCTGGGTGCACGTACCACCCTGCCTGATCTAGCTATTGGTATGTGGATCTGATCCGGAATCTGCCCTCGCAGTCAAAAAGGCGTCGCTAAATGCACAACGACAAAGACATAAACAGTCAAAGTGAGCAATTCCTAAAGGGCGAGGGCTCACGTGCCACAACCGCGCTTTCGGTGGCCGAGTAAGTGAACAGGACCACATGCGCACCTAGCGGTCACAGCCAGCCACGAGCTTGGCAGCAATGGATCGCAGCCACAGGAATTAACGAGCCACCACCCTGCCCTGCCACCGACCTCAAGTACGCCGGCCGGTCCAGAGGCACGGACCATGCGTGCATACCGGTCCAAGTATCAAATTCCAGCCATCAATTTCAGTCCAGGCTCAACCACCTAGCTACGAGCCTAGGAAGCGCGGAACCAGCAGAATTCGGCATGTTGATTCATCTCTTTTGCACCATGTGTCATCACCCATGCTGCCTAACAAATTATTTCTTGGCTGTTAGAGCAACTTTAATGGGGCGACCCAAACGGACGGCGCATTTGTCTGCTTTTTGTCCGTTTGGATCGGCCGCCCGCCCGCCGTCCGCCCAGTTTTGCATTTGGATCGGCAATGCGCTCAACGCGCCGACCCATTTCATGTCCGCATTCAACTTTTAAATAAAAAAGGCCCGCGGCCGATCATGCCAACGTTCATGTCTCATGCCGGCATCATGCCAGCGCCGGCATACAATGCCGGCCGCAGAAAGCACCACAGTTCATGCTGGCGCACTCGCCAGCCGGCTGGCACATATGCCAACACACAAAAAATGGTGGGACTTGAGTTCGACCACACCATCGCGGCTCCCGTGGTCATGCCGGCACACCTGCCGGCATACAAAAAAGATGGCCCCTCGACGCCATAGATCACTCGTCATTGAACTTGAGCATGTCGGCCTGCATCTTCTCGAACCACGGCCTCTTCCTTGGCGACGACGGCTTGGATGAGGCCGTGCTGGCTAGGGTTTACCCCAAGCATGTAGAGCGCCTCCCTCGTTGTCGTGGCGACGCGGGTGATGCTGAACTCCTGCTGCGCGGCGGCGACAGCGGCGGCCTGATCAGCAGCCTCATCCCTCGCGTCCGCGGCGTGCCTCCGGCCCTTCCTCTTGACCGACTCCCTTGCCCGCTGTTTGGGCGTCAGCGCCTTCTTCGGCTTGGTCGCCGCGGTGGTCTTGCACGGGGCACGAGGCTTGCCTTTCCCGGAGGGGGCGACGACGCCGGACGAGGCGAGGGAGGCGAGGCCGGCGGCGACGTTGAGGTCGAGGTCGATGGCGTCCTCCATGGCTGGTTGGGGGGCGGGGGCGCGTGCGGGCGGGAGCGTTTTTGGAAAAATGGGGGAAATGGTGGTGGGACGCGGGCGGACGAAATGAGTCGCCCCATTGGAGTTGCTCTTAGTATCCCTACGAAGCCACTACTCCCTCGATCTCATATTAACTGAAATGGATGTATCTAGGCAAATCAAAAGGGTATAAAAAGTCATTATATCGGTCCTTAACCCACACCATTTCATTTACACACAACGTTCTTCTTGCGTTTTTGCTGAGTGGAAAATTCTCAAGACCCGTCGCCCCTAATTCCTCAAAATTACCTCAGAATTAACCACATGTTCCAGAATTGGCTACAAGTAAAGCATGTGAAGACATTTTCTTATCAATCAACTTCCCCCCTCTTGTATTTCGCAAAAAGAAAAAAAAACCTTCCCCCTCTTGTATAGTACTCCCTTCGTTCATATTTACTCCGCAAATTAGGTTTGTCTAAAGTCAAACCTTAAATACTTTTAACAAGTTTGTAGAAAAATATATTAACATACACACCATCAAATCAATATTATTGGATTCATCATTGCATATATTTTCACATCGTATAAATTTGTTACTACTGTAGATGTTCATATTGTTTTCTACAAACCTGGAAAGTTTGACTTTGCTCAAAGCTAATATGCGAAGTAAATAAAAACAAAGGGAGTAATTATATTTGTTGTGTGTGCCTTCTTCTTTTTTGAGTTGGCTGGATGCCTTCAAACAACATAAAATCATGCAGCTTCCCTCTTTTTAATACATTGTTAATTGAAGACAAAATACTCACTCTATTACAAGCATCTTCACTTGAAGGGTCAATTAAGAAGTACAATAGGTGTATTAACAAACATTTGAGCGCATCCTATGGTTCTATAATTGTGTTCGAGACCAACTCAGATCATATATAATTATCCTTATAATAATATGCCTGATCTAGTCAATCAAGGCAACCGGTGGTAACCGTTGTTGAAAAACATGTTAGGTGTATGCATATTTTCGGACAATAAAGGTGGACTCAGATCTTATTTCTCCGGTTCTATCAGCCATTGACTTTTTTGTCCGTGTCATCTTGGCATGCCATTTCATATGCCGGTCAAAATGCGTATATATTTGTAAAAAAAATGTCCTCTTCTAATTAAAAGGTAGCGTTCCTGCCAATTACTTGGGAAAAAGTCTACGTACATGGCTATCTCTTAGTCGTTGACTATCCCTTGTGACGAAACCTACAACCCGTCGTGCATAAATGTTGTGTCGACCTTTCATGATACGAAGAGATGGCAAAAGAGTAGGTTTTGACTCCTTGTGCGCATGATCTTTTGAGCTTCAATCTTCAAATATATTTTGTTTCTTATGGAACTTCCATTATTTATTTTGCTTTCGATTGGCGAGTATATAGCCTTCCATTTCAAGTTTAGTATCCAACAATATGAGATATAATGAGAAAGTTTTTGATAGTGACACCATATCACATTGAACGAAAATAATAATATGATTTAAATGCAAAAAACATGAAAATAACCTATCCCAAGACAAAAAATTGTGTGTGTGCGTGCGTGTGCGTGTGTGTGTGTGTGTGGGGGGGGTCCCGATTAGAATAGAATTGCTACATTTGGATCCAAGCAATGTAGTAACATGACTATTATTCATTTTCTTTCTTCTTACTTGATTTCGAGTTGTATGTAGGTTAGAGATTACTTTGATACTTATTGTTAAAATATTAATAAAGATGTACAAAGAAATATGGCAATACAAAAGTGCTTTTAATGACAATTGTATTTCAAGATCTCCCTCTATCAGTAAATAGTGCAATAGTGTTTGGAAATAGGCACCGCTTGCAGGATGCTGACATTTTGTCTCCTAGGGGCATATATATATATATATATATATATATATATATATATATATATATATATATATATATATATATATATATATATGCTCCCTGATGAAAAGTAAAATTGTAAAAATATATTTAAAATAAAAAACTGAATTGTTTTACAACATGCATACTGGTGCCTTCTATCTTCTTGTAAGATTCCACAAAAATATGTCATATGTTATCTTGGACAAAATGAAAAGAAAATCCCATGGTGTAAAAAGCAACTTTTGAAGCACTAATTTGATTTATTTTAGCACATGTCACAATTCTTGTGTTTTTTGCATTAAAAATTACATAAATCCAACGAGTCACAAACAAATACATGTGAACAGAATTATGGACTTTTTACATTTGTAGAACTAATTTTTACATGTGGAAGCATATCCTCCAGCAGGCCGTTTTGAATATCCGCCGGCTCTAACACATATCTTCCCTTGTTGCTTTTTATATAAGTAAAATATATCTTCCACAAAAAAAGGTAAAATATATAAATTATAAATAAAATATTTTTCTCCATGGAACATGTAATATTTCACATGACTAATTAAATATTATTTAGTGTATTATGAGTCAACATTATTTAAAATAGAGAAGTTTTATTTACGTTCTCTATGATGGCAATCTATAAATAGAATCTTTCATTAGCCATTTTCGGTAAATTTGTATCTATCAGCAGACAGTCATTCTTTTGTTTGTTTGAGGGCAGGGGTTCTAGCAGGAGGAGGATCTAGGGTGGCGACATGGGCTGCCAAAACTGTAAAATATTTTTTCTTATCTACTTAACACTAGATAGTTAACAAGCTCATGCTATTTTAAGACCTTTTATTAAGACTATAATGATGTTTACATGAAATTTTACTATGTGTAATTTTTTACATTTTTGAATTGCGGCACACCCCACATTTTAGGTCAGCCACTGGGCTCTAGGATGTTAAAAACAACGAAGAAAGTAGCATTAATTGTAGTTGAGTATGATATGCTGATTTCTCAAGAGAGAGAGAGAGAGAGTACTATGCGAGATAAGATGATAGAAACTGGAACTCGATCAATTCTTATCTGTCGAACAGGCTCTAGCCCCGCTTTATAAATAAAGCACAAGCCAATTCTCATCTCTCAGCCATGCTTTATCACACTCTTAAAGCTTAGTAAGTGCTGTGTGTGGTCGATAGCCACACACACCCCTGGCCCTGTAACGCTGCTCATAAAGAAGAAAAGGAAGGTGCCCATAGACAATGCAGTCCACTGATGGTGGCTGGTCAAAGAAGGCATTCAAAACGGATTTGCACTGCACTCAGGGCAATAAATAAGAATACTTTGAACGGCCACTGCATTGGCCGGTTTTGGGGGGCAACTTACCTCACTCATTCACGCCGATTTTTTTCCCTAGGAACCTACACAGGAGGGCTAGATGCCCCTCACCTCACTCACGCCGATTTTTTTTCCCTACTACACACAACGAAGCCAATAGAGACGGATATGGTCTAGCAAATTAGCTAGAGAATGAGGCTAACACAGACACCAATCTAAATCAGGAGGCGAATTAGTCACCGCGAACCCGGCAAAGTCAAGACGAATCGAACTTGTAGTACTTGTCGACGGCGGCGACCACGTCCCAGGTGCAGCTGAGCCCCTTGGGGAAGACGACGAGGTCGCCGGCGCCGAACTCCACGCACTCGGACGACCCCTTGATGTGCGCCCTCACCTTGCCCTTCACCAGGTAGCACGTCTGCCTCGCGTCGAACTTCACCGGGAACTTCCCCGTCGGGCAGCCCCACCTGCACGAGCACACCACACAGGATTTAACCGCTGCACACGCCCACTTAGACGCCCGCCATGGAAATGATGGAACGAAGAATCAACAAATAGCCGGCGCCGGTGATCGGTCGGTACTCACTTGGGCCAGGACCTGACGCCGAGCTGAACCAGGCGCGACGCCGGCGGGCCGTGCTCGACGGCGATGGAGAGGACGGGCGGGTCCATGTCCATGCTGACCGGGTTTGAGCTCGAGGCCATGAGCACCTCAGGAGACGGAGGGGGGGGGGGGGGGGGGGGAGAGTGGTTAGCTAGGCTTGGATGCAGCTGGTAAGAAAGGCTTGTGTTAGTTTGGTAGGTGTTGTGGCCTCTGGGGCTGGGGAGTCTAGGGGAAAGGGCAAGGCTATAAAGGCACGCCTGACTGGGAGCTTCCCTGTAGCGGAGGGG